>NW_028263370.1:23545663-23818163 GCF_051168715.1 Poecilia mexicana | reverse complement strand
CTCCACAGACCAACATGGACTCGCTCTGCTAACCACTTGTCCATGTATTCAAACACAGTTTCCTCTGTTTTCTGTTTAACTGTGAAAGATGGTGTGTGATCAATGCCTAAATCAGACCTGGAGATGTGATTAAAACCAGCCGTACAACACTTAACAGTCAAAGTACTTAACTTCCACACCTTTAATTAGATTCAGGGAACAATTTGCAGTGTCTTGTCTTTACACAACACAGACAGCTTGGCCGTTAAATCTGTCTCATGAGCAAATGGCTTCGCCTGAATCTGTCATCCCAGACTGCTGGACTGATCCCAGAGTCGGGATGGATGACATGCCAGAGTCGATGTAACACAAAGGGACCAGTCCAAGGAACAACGCTGACCTGGTGCTGCTAGCTGGAGACGACAGACTGGAAAGCAAACCGGGTCCAGGTCGAACCAGTAACACGACCTGGGGACAGGTCGCTATGGCAACAAAACCAGATCACATTCAGTCTGCAGTATGAAACCAACCCAGAGGAATTCTCTGCTGGTCAGAGGGCTTCTGATGAACAGACATTAAAATCCTGACGAATCATCTGCCGACCCAAACCATCCATCTGTGTAAAGACTCAAGTAAGCATTTCATGTTAATATATAAAAACAGCTCTGTGTTTATTTGATGTTAAAAACTTTAGTTTAATACTCAGCAGTAACAAAAGTTACTTATACAACACCTTGAAAAAATAAAAATCTAAAACTTTTTGTCATGTCAGTTCCAAACCAGAAACTTGAGATTTTATTAGGATTTTAGATGATAAATCTGCACAGGAAGCTCATAACCGTCAGGTGGAAGGATAAAAAATATGTCATGAATTAAAATCTGAATAGTGTGGGAGATATTCATATTCATCACAACCAACTTTGTAGAAACAGCTTCAAATGAAATTAGAGCAACAAATCCTTCATGCTCTGCTGGCAGGTTCTCAGCATGACTCAGGCTTTGTTTGGGCCATTTCAAGACAAGCTGCTAAAAAGTCTGGAAAATATTTATTTTATGGATTTTCATCCAACAGACTAAATGTTGCTCTGAAAAAATTGTGCAACATTATAAACAATATTCAGCTTTCTTTACTTTTACTTGCAGCTTCAAATGATTAAATTTGTTGTCGGTTGCCCTTGGATACGGTCTGGGCTACAGCTGCAGAGCAATGACTGGTTTAATAATTAATTTATCAAACATGCAGATCTATATGAATGTTTAACACTGAAGGGCTTTCCATTAGTTGTGCAGACTAAATATTAGTCTTAATGTTGTAAATTTATGTGTTTATAATTATCATGTTTTTAACAAATGTTTGACTTTTTGACACCAGAAAAGTTTCACTTGAAAACATGTGAATTTAATGACATTCAATTTGGTTTTTTGGCTGAAATTTAAAGTTACTCCTCCATGGCTAATTTTTATTTTAAAATTTATCAACGATACCAAAACCTGTTGTACCTGTCTGAAGGTAAGAGGAAGGGTCAGCTGCTCATGGATTCATTCATGTAGAAACGGAAAACATGGATGATGAGGAGAAGTTTCCAAAGATGGTAAATTGAATTTTCCCTCTGGGAAAATTCATTATTAACACCAGAACATTTAGAACGGTTCATTTGTTAAAAGGTCTGGAAGGTTGATACAGAAACAAATGATATGTTGGTGCTGAACTGTTCAGTGGTTTATAAACTAACAGAAGTTTATTCTCTCAGTGAAGGACGTCAGAACTGGGTGATGCTCTGCCTTCCTGGGTTTAGTCAGAACTCCAGCAGCAGCTGGACCTTTGATGTAGGCAGACCTGTGAAGACGCTGCTGCAGTAATCAATGCAACTAAAGATAAACACATAGGTGAGTTTTCTAGATATTAGTGGGACATTAGTCTTTCAATCCTGGAAATGTCCTTCAGGTGATAGAAGGCCGATTTTGTAACCGTCTTTATGTGTCTCTGAAGGTCCAGGTTCATCATGATGCCCAGATTTCAGCCTGATCTCCAGTTTCCAGCTGTAATAACTGAAGCTGTGCTGAGTTCTGGTGAGAACACATGCATGAGGTGAACATGCAACAGCTTTGCAGAAAAACCCTGGATGGGATCTGAACCCCGGACCTTCTTACTGCAGGGCAGCGGCGCCAGCCGGGCCACCAAGCAGCCGAACAGGAGCTGCTTTTACTGTTCCTGACTGTGGAGTCATGTTTAGCATAACCCACCCAGGGTTGTCTAATCTCTTCTGGCAACATGTTCCAATATATCACTAAAAAGAAAGTAACGCAAATAATAATAGTACTAAAAACTGTTGGGCATTAATGTTTTCTCTCCACCTCATTGCTACAGCTGCACTCTTTTAAAAACTAATTTAAAGTGTACAAAAAATAATTAGTTTCTGACTCATCTGAGAGACTGCGCTGATAAGAAAAGACACAAACTGGAATTGATCATTTATATTTGTGCTTGAGCGACGCCGCTGGGTCAGCGTTCCCGTTTCCATTTCATTGATAGAGCGCCTGGGATTTTCCAGCTGGTGGTTTGTTCATTAAGGTGAGGATGAGCTGCAGGTTTGTTCATAGAGCCCTGGTTGTTCCACGTTCAGACGAAAGCCTGAGCAGATCCTGGGCAGTTTTAGCAGCTCAGAGGAGGAAGCTAACAGTTGGTGCAGTCATCTGTCTGCCCGGTTACCTGCAGACCGCTCTGCAGCGCTGGGGCTTCCAGGCTCCTTCAACGTCACTTTCATTGCACTTGTGGGAATAGACTAAACACTCATCGAGCTGATTTCAGAATATCTTAGGGATTTTAGCTGCTGGATGTTACAGAAGCACACAAGCCTCCATTAGTGAAGGATCTTACTGGATGTTTTGCCCCCAACGCCCTCACCACTTCCACTAAATGACTATAGATTCCTGGTCACTTCATCAACCTCTATTAACATGCCATCTGAATTCCTAATGGGACCAGTATTACTCCTAATAACCTCCATGCATAAGCAGATGTCAGCAGTATCCAGGCTCAGCAAATTAAAAATACAATGTCTGGTCCTCGCCTTCAATTATCGCCGCATCGGAGTCCAATGAATCAGGCTGAGAAGACACGTATTCAGTTAATCCCAAAAACTCTTCTCCAGATCCTTGTGAATCTTCTCCCCATCAGCGTTAAACGGCACTGTTTGTACAGTGAGCTGATAAAATGGCGACTGAAGCGCATTCACAGCAACTCACCAGGGAGCAGAAGGAGCAGAGGAACCGACTGGTTTGTGAGGGAAAGTGAGTGCTGCAGGAAACAATGAACACATTAATGACTAGTTTCCATAAGCTAATAAATCAGAAACATTGCACCAGGCCACAAAGGCTTAAAAACAAACAAGAACCTCCACAGGAATCCTGTTGAGCTTCATTCCCAACAATCCAACAAAGATGACAAATATATATTTAAAGAGTCCATATTTATTCCCTCTGAACATTTAAAAAAATCAAAAGTTGAAATAAAACATGGCAGATGGAAAAGTCATCAGTGGATAAACTAAAATATTTGTTCTTAAAGTAGTAACTGATAAAATCATCTTTTTATTGATTTGGCTGAAATCTAAAAACAGATGAAGTAGAGAAATATCTCAGAAAAGATTAAACTGACGCAGAAACACAAATCTTTACATATCCTCATGTAGTTTACTTCTCTCTGTATATTTCTGCTCTCTTCATGATGACATTTGATGCATAAATGTGGTAAAATTATTTGCACACTTGACATTTTTCCATATGTGTTAGGAACTCAGTGCACCCCAACCTGCAGACCTCATGTATAAAGTTATGCAGGGCAGAGGAGCCGTACAGTAAAAACCACATGAACTTTCAGCTTCTCTAGCATCAGAACCGAACATGGAGAAGCAGCGTTCAGTGTTGATCCTCCTCTAATGGAACTGAAGCTACTTCAGTCATTTAGTCCAGAAGAAGGAAGCCACAGAGGTCCGAGGACACAGAGCCAGCAGCGATCCTCCAGAACATCTTGACTGAACGTCACGGTCACTTCACTGGTTACAAAATGTTAGTGAATGGGATAAAAACCAGTTCAATGTAGTTTTATGGGCTAATTTTGGTTTTAGCAGCACTTTGATCTGCAAGACCTTTGTGGTAATTAATTCATCTGTCCTCAAAAGACACGTTTTGTTCCAAGTTGGAGAGAAAATGAAGCGTCGTCGACCTTTAAACTGATATTTAATCTCTGCCAGATTGCTGTCGTGGCGTTTGAGGGGCTTTAGGCCTCGTTGCCTGGTGTCAGTTTGAGTCACCAAAAATAACCAACAGAGAATATTAATCTGGTGTTCAGTCACATGGGGAAAACAACTGTTGTTGCTTTGAGCCTGAACAGCCAGCTGCAGATTCCTGCAGGTCTCCTGGTATTTCTGAGGAACAAAAGCGCCTCTGATGAAACGTAATTTAGTTCCTGTTCACAGAGAAGTGGTCTGAAGCTACCTGATGAGTTCTCTATAACTCAGAGTCACTGAAGTCTTCAAACGTTTATTAAACTTTCTAACGGAGCCAGAAATGAAGGAAAAAATCTCTCCATTTGGCAACCAAATCAGAGTTCTCAGCCTCAACGAGGCAAAAGGCGCCGAGGACAAGCAGCAATTTCCCACAGAGCGAAGGAAAAGACCAGGTTGGCTTTTATTTGCAACTCCAGATGCCTCATTAGAGCTGGATGTCTTTCATCATTATTCTTTCATGTAATTCTGTCGCACACGGCATCTGTACTCCTCTCACGGTGTTTATTCATGCAAATCATTTTCATCAAAAAGCAAATCAACAACTTTGGAAGAAAATATTTCAAAAGCATGAATCAGCAAGTGAACAAGCTACATGGGCCAGATCTGAGTTTGGAACATAAAACTGAAACACCGGCTGCCTTTTGATCATTTAACGTCGTGTTCAGGTCTCTGCTTTCCTCCTGACACATCTGCATATTTCTAAATATCACCAAATGCAAAAGGAAATCAGCGTTTTTTTCTTCTAGAGTTCAACATCGGCTTTATTTTGATTTCAAAGACAAAGGCAACTTTTTCATTTATTTAAATCATTTCCATTTAGAGACTTTAGTGTCTTTATTCAAATGGGCAGAGAAGGAGACATAAATGTTGGGAACAACATTTATGTTGTTCCCTAACCCTACCCATCGCCACGGTTACATCTTCATTAACGGAGATGTTTTGAGTTCAGTGGTGCCATAAAAATATTCAGATTTTTTTACACTTTTGTCTTCAAGATGTTGAAGTCAGAGGAGAAAATCAATGTCATTGTTCACAACTTCTCTTTCTGTTTCCAAAGATTTCAGCAGCAATAAAATCCCAGACGGATCTGAAGGGAGATGAGAATCATGTAGGAAGGCGATGGCCAGATGGTGGCAGTTCCTTGGTTTGTATCCATGTTGAGTTTATTGGGAACAGAAGATAATAAAACTATTTTTCTCTTTCTGTTTTGCTCTGTGTGTCCCTGAAGTGCCAGTTACTTCCTGAATGAGGATCTTACGTCATGTTCATGTTTTCTGCAGCCACCGGCTGGAGAAACGTGGTGACCTCATGTCTCTCTGGCATCAGATCATTTTATTATTCAGATCATCATTGATGCCTGAGACATTGTTATTGATAATACCGTTCAGGACTTTTAGCCCCATCCTGTTCACCATTTAACTAAGGAAACTAACATCTGAAAACCAATTTTTATCTTTAATCTCATAAAAACAAGAAAGTGCTGTGAATATGACAAATAATTGCAAATGAACCCAATTAAATAATGACTAATAGAAGCTGGGGTGAGAATAAAACACATGCAGCATTAAACTGTCCTGAAAGTACAAAATGAGTTGCAGTAGTTAGTGAAGGTCTGGTGAAAGATCTGGAGTCTGAACAGGTTTTTATCCAAACGCTTTAATCTGCTGCTTGGTTTTAGCTCAAGAATCAAAGGTTACTAGAAAAATGAGTAGAACTGAAGGAACATTTAGAGGTCGTGAGTCTGACGGTTCGGCTGACTGGCATTATGAGAAAGAAAATGTGTCGTCTTCAAGATGCTGAAGTCGCAATCGGAGCTGCGGTCAATAACTGAACCGTTCTGCAGAAAGAAAGGATTTCAGATAAAAGTTCAGCATCTGGATCCAGACAGGCAGGTGGAAGGACCCCCGCAGCAGCGCAACGAGCTGAAAGGTCTGCACAGAAATGACTTCAGACAGGCTCCATATGGGGCGTTACACACGGTAAAATTGAAAATGAAAGCACAGATGCTGTCGCAATACATCTGGGGGATCAGAATCCAACAAAGAGTCTTGGAAGTGTCAGGATGTGGCAACACGTCTGCGACGACTTTTTGCTGAGGAGAGACACCTTGTGACAGCTTCACTCGCTGCATCGTCCTCATTTCTATGCCGACTGAATACATCATATTTTAGACGTCACTCAAACATAAAGGCATGGCTGTTATCCAGCTGCCTGCAGCCGGGTGTGAAGTGTGTGATAATCAGGGTGAACAGTGTGATAATCTTCTTTATGAAGTACTTTATGATTAAAAACTTTAATAAGTTTCAATCCATTTAGGCCTCTTAAAACCAATCAAACTCAGTAAATACTTCAGAATCCCTCGTACTTATCTTTTAATGGGTTATTTTAATGGCTTGTGCTAATCCAAATATCTAAATTATTATCAAGAATCTGCTATGAGGTTGATGTTAGAGTCTGATACATCTCCCTTATCTGTCTCTGTAGCCACGCTGAACCCTCTAATTGGCCTCTGCCACCTTCAGTAACTTCACATAAGTTCACTCAGAGTTTTTACATCGACCAACATTTTGGGTTTTAGAACATCTTAAGCTTAATAGCGTTTCAGTATTTGTGGTCAAGTGTTATTAGTTCGCCCAGTTTGTCCAGCAGAACTCAAGATGTGCAGCAGTTTGGTGTCTTCATCCTGTTTCTGGTCCCTAAATTCCCTCCTGGAACAAATCAGGAGAGGCTGAGCATCAGGCGGCTTCAGCCGAGCTCTGGAGACACGAAGTGTCAGAACCTCCTGAGGACTCGTCAGGCTGCTGCTCTCCTGCCCCACTGCTTCACCTCACTGCCAGATGTTTGTTAGACATTTCACCCAAAGGTTTTGGTCAGACTGTTGGTGCTGTTCAGTGTGAACCACACAAACTCTTCTGGCTCCTGAATTAAAGACAAACAGCTCTGAGGACAGATCAAGATAACGTCCGGCTCTCCAGCAGCTCAGATACAGGCTCCATGATGCATATTTATGATTTCCATCTCTGAGCACAAAATCATAAATAATAAAACCTTATTTTCACAGAGTGACTTTATGCATCAAGAGATCTTAACAGCTTCGTGAAGCTGGGCTTTGCTTTTAGAGATTGCTCCTGCTGGATGTCTGGAAAAGCTGCATATTGATCAGATCCTGAGGTCGGATCTCTGCTCCTGTTCTGATCAGTTGCTTAGACTTTGCCATTTTCTGTTTTCCCTTGTGTTAGTTCATTCTGGATTTGAACTTGCTTCTATAAATTAGAGTTTCTTTCTGTTTCAGGGTTTTCCTCTCTCATGGTTTGGTCCTCAGCCTGTCAGCTTGCTTCCTTGCCCGGCTGTTTTCCATCTCCTCATTTCCCTCCGCTGTCCGTATTCTCTTCTGATTAGCTCCTCTGTTCCCCGTCATTTTCCACTCCTTCCTTAGAATATACTTAGTATTTTAGTTTCATTGTTCTCCACTGGCTCCTTCTCTTGCTTTCCCTTAATCTTTATTTTATCCCGTATTTTTCCTCAGCAACCTCCAGCGTTGAAAGTTTTCAGCTCTTCACCTTTTACTAACATCATTTTATCTATGACTACCTAACATGACACACAGTGGATCCATGTTTGCTTGTGGCTCAAACTTCAACTTTTGTAAAACTCAAGCTGTAAAGTTCACTGTACTGACCAACACAAGGCAGTGCATCCTGTTTTTATTGCAAATAATCTGAAAAGTGTGGTGTGCATTGAACTCACAGCTGATTTCTAAAGGCAACTCATTGCAGTGGCTTATATCTGGAATCATGAGAGCAAAATGAAAGATGTTAACAGCTGGATTTCCTGGTGGATTATCTCGTAGTTGATTCTTTGGTTTAGTTCCAAACATCTCACCCTCCTTGCGGCCCTCCGTTTGCAGGGTCGGCTCTGCTGCACCAACCCTTTGCTTTCAGGACAAAACTCACTTAAGGTTTGAATACAGAGGAGTGGAACATTGTGAGGAGGTGAAGACAGGAGTGAAATAGGATTCAACCAAAAAGTTTAGAAATCTAAACATGTGTCATGTTAAGGTCGCAGAAACATCGACATTCACAGACATCAGTAAAGAAAAGGGTGGCAGAGTTTGTCTGAATTTCATTTTATTTGGGGAAGATGAGGAATGGAAAAATGTATTTACTTCTTTCAGTATTGTTTGCACCTTGTTCACAGAGGTTGACTGCACAGTTTCAAAGTCAGTGAGTGACAGAATTTAAATCAGAACATCTATCGTCTTTCCTGATTTAACTTCTCTGTTGTGGAAATCAAACGGAGCAGACTCTGGAGCAGACTGTGGCATCCAGAGTTTACCTAGTTTTGCACATCAAGCTTTCCCTGCCGCCTTTTGACTAAGACTCCGTCCTCCACCCAGCGTGTGAGTCTATCAGTAACCTGCACTGAGTGTTGGAGTATGTGTCTGGGATTCTAAGAGACCTGCAATACATTGTTTCAAGCTGCCAAGGTGAAAAGGAGAGACAAGGGGCTGAGATTAATTCGAGCCACAGTATAATGAGGCTGCTCTCCGAGTTCCCTGGTGAATAAAGACAAATGGCTTTTGTTTGTGCCAGCTTTGCCATTGTGCACTGATAACTTCAATAAATCCATTTCATGCTCAAGTTTCATCTGCCACCACAGGAAGAAACTGCAGAAGAAAAAAAACTTTAATTGAGGGAGGCTTTTATCAAGTGACAGAAAATGTTCATACCGTCATTGAGGTAATCCTAAATGTCTGGATGGGTGGAGGTGAGATGACAGAGCTGTCCTCTGGAAATGTTACTTCATCAGGCACAGCAAACACATCACTTCTGATCACTTCCTGCTGAACTGGGATCAGTTTGGGACGTGTTCCTGTTAAGGTCATGAGATTAAAACCTGGAGAAACTCTGAAATGTCCTTCTAGGCTGAGTTGGATGTGTTCATATGTTTTCAAGTATTTGCAGGAAAAACAGGATTTCTATTTGAATCCATAACATTAAATCCTACTTTAGTCTCCCAGATATTCATTCAATTCCACATTTTCAAACCTGGTTTGGTTTGAGTAACCAGTCAAGAGCTTCATTAACCGCATTTTATGTGCTTGAGACGAAACATCTTAACGTTTCATTTCTGGTTAAATAAACTGTCAAGATAATTCTCAAAAGGTTCAGAGATGAGAGCGTCGCCTCGGACAAACAAGGAAAATGACACACACAAAAAGAAAGGCCTTAAATGTTCCTGTTGATAAAGGTAGAGGAGAGTTCAAGTGGCCATAATATATGGCAGAAGAAAAGAAAAAGAGATTTAGGCAGCAAATCAACCAAGCTACATACAGCCTGATTTAACGCTACGCAGGGCGGTAGCAACAAACAAACTTTCATGGACCACACATCAGGAAAATGGAGAGTTTTCCCTCCTGAGACGGAGGTTTGGACATGTTGTGTGCCTCTGGTAAGGCAGAGACTCACCAGAAGGTAAAATTTGATGTGTCAGAATTTAATTTTTTTGGAAAGTTGAAGAAATTATTTAAATTTCCATCAAGCTTTTCTAATCCAATATTTCAAAAAGCACATAAAACAGAAACCTTGATGGAGACACAACTAATGACTGAAACCAGATTCCTGAGGAGGAAATTCAAAGTGACTGCAGAAGGTCTGAGCACAACCGAGGCACTGAGGTTCAGTTTCAACAGTAAGGCTCATACTAAATGCCTCCTACATGTACAGCACTATGGGTCAGCAGTGTGTCTGGATGAGGAAGACTCAAGAAAAGACTGAAAAGAACAGATGAAGCACGGTGGTGACTCAGTGATGCTGCTTTTCTTCTCCTGGGGTTGGAAATCTGCAGTATTTGTAGAGCAGGATGGATTCAATAGACCCAGGAAATCCTGGAAGAAAATGGCGTCATTGGACCTTCAAACAAGCCAAAGCATTTCTCAACGTCCAGGTTTTGGTCGGGACCTTGGAGGAGACTGGCGGCGCCATGAAGAGTGAGCGTTTCCTGAACCTGGTGTCCGGCTCTGCATCATGTTCACAGTAAGTCACAACAGCAGAAAGTTGAGCTCATGTTCATCAAAAAGGACTAAATAATTTAGCTGTCCTTGAGTTTACTGCCAACAGCTTCCATTGTTTGGTTGAGTAATTTTAATTGAAGGTGTAGCTGCATGAGGCTGGCAGATAAAGAGCATTAAACAAAACCAGAAATCCAAAAAACCCAAAAGGGAAGAAACAGGAAAGCAGCAGAGGAGGGGATCCAAAGCACGACAAATTTCCAAACAGAAAACAAAGTGACGGCATCAGACAGAGAACAAAGAAGCCCAACGGTGCATCTATATTCAGGCTATGATAATTCACCAGCTAATGAGCTGCAGGAATGCAGATATGCAACCAAAACAAAGACGACAAAAGGTGAAAACAAGACGACAGAGAATAAAAATGAAGGTTCGCAGGTTCGTTATTTTAGGTTTACTAAGCTTTTTTTAAATAAATGCACTCTTGTTGATTTTAGCTGCCATGAAGTTTCATTTTAATGCCATTAAGGTTGAATTTCCTTCCAAAAATAGCCTTTTCTAGTTATTTTAGATGGTTTAAATGATGATGATGCTTTGATGGTTTCTGCAGGTTTGAAGATGAGATGATATCCGTCATTAAGGCCGTCCAGTCATTTTAATAAAACGCATTCGGAGGCATCTGAGACGACTTCGCCTGAACCGAACAGAACCTTTAAATGAAAATAGAACCAGCCAAACTATCAAACACTTCAATTATGTCTCTAATTTTAGTTTCGGTTCTGTGATTATCCGTTTTCTTAGGGCTGTCTGAATCTTTGACTCGGTGCATCGTGTTTTTATCTATAATTAGAGGATGCTGCTTTTCCAGGCTCTCCTTGTACTGGTTCTGTTCCACTCGGTCCACCGGGAAACGGGTTTCACCTCAACAATGTCGTCCTTTCAACACAGAACAGAGACCACACGCAGAAGGATGTACAAAAATACATTTATTTGAAACAATTTCAAAATGACAGTTTCCTTACCGTAGAAATATTAAAATAAGGATGGAACAGGACATTACCGATGATGCATGCATCATAGCTTTTTTGTGCACTGAAGAACATTACAATGCTTTCGCCTCCTGGAAAAACAAAACAAAACACAATTGCAACAAATCGCTTAAGGTACCATTTGCCTCGTCTGGGGATCAGTCGTTCACAGCATAAAGAGGCATTTAGGTTGTTGGATGGGGGAAATGAGATATTTTCACTGGTGACATTCTTAATGTACGATTCTGTTCAAACTCAAAGTAAAGATTAAGACCCTTAGAACTGATTCATACCCTCACAGGCTCTGGGCATGTTTCACATCCTGCTGCTGAATATACAGAAAAAATGATCCAGTTTGATTTTTTCTACCCAAACTGAGACAAAAAATAATAAATGGTTAAAAAATTAGCAGTTTCCTTACAAACATGGAACTTCTACTGTATAAACTGTGAAGTTTTTGAAGATTTAACTTTCTTGTGAATCAATTACTGTGACTTTAAATGGACCCAAATGCTGGTACCTGTGCCGGGCGTCTGAGCCCAGGATGATCAGACTGTTAAAAACTGACTGAGTTAAGGTCCAGGGATTAGTCTGGACCAAAACACTGGACATTTACTGCAGTTTGTCTTATTGTGGTGTTACACCAGCAACAACAGCTGTATGGAGCTTTTCCAAGTCAGAGGCCTTTCCTGACCTCTGGTGTGTGATAAATAAGATCATCATAGCAGGAGAAACTTCCTCACACCATCTCACCTGTGCTGATCATTTGTCTTCAGGATCTTTTCATTTTTAAAGTACTCGCACAGCTGAACTGACCATTGGTTGAGTTTTCTCTCAGTTGGTCTGGTTTCTCCCTTTTCTTCCATTTTAAACCATTTAAGATTCATTTTTCTTCTTTACAATCAGTTTTAATGGAGCTATGCTGTTTTCCAAACAATGTCTGGAACATTCAGTTTTCCTCGGTTTCAGAGGAATGCTCTCTGACCACCAGCTGGTTCATTTGCTTCTAAATCCTTAAGGATGTTGTTTCATTTACAATAATTTGAATGAAAACTATATTTAATAAAGTTTTTATCCAAAAACCTTTGACAAATTGACGAGCCTTGAGAGAAAAGACATGAGGGAGCAGCAGCGTCTTGTGGGCCCGTTCCGCCTGCTTCCAAATGCTCAGTGGTTTGTTCAGATTCTCCATCTTCACCAACATTTAGTTGGTCCCACATCTGACACCAACATGAAAAGTTTAAAACTTTTCCAAGAGTCCGAGGCTCCAGGTTTTCCTGCAGGTTTATTTAACGCTGCACAACTTAAACAACAACATTGAACAGATGCCACTTGTAACAGGCGTCTCCCGCTCATGGTGTAGCAGCATTGGCCACACCCATCAGCCAAACAGACTGGACAGCCATGACTTCATTAAATGCTGCAGTTCAACACATTAGCATCATAAATTATCCTATAAGTCTTTGCACTAGTGGCTATTCCTTGCATTTTTACACCATCATCCACACTAACTTTACTTCCTGTTTCCCAAAGTTTCCTTTTGTGTGCTTTTCTCCTGATCTCATTTTGATGAAAGAAGTCGGACCAGATGAAAGCTGCAATAAAAAAGAATCCAAACAAGCCTCAGCTCTGACACGATGTGAATTCAATAAGGCTGGAAATAATCTTTGTTCAGTTCTGTATGCAGTAACAAGCATCAGTCCTCTGTTCGGTTAATGCATGTGTGTGACAGGCTCTGCTGCTGAGGACTCTCTTCTTTTCAAATGTTTACATGAGCTTCTGGGGAAGCAGTGCATGCTGGGATCTTCGGCTTAGCCATCCAGCTTTCTATCATTACAGTCACAGTGCAACATGGAGGGAGCAACTCCGCCTTATTTCAAATTATATTAGCAGGTTCAGCTGCATTAATACATCAACTGCTCTGCTGTGCTAGACTTTTTGGTAAACCTGGCAGAGTTTAGCTAAGGGGAAAAAAGTTCACCCTCTTCAATCAGGAAATGAAAGTGACTTGATCTGAATCTGGTTCTGAAATGATCCAAATCTTCTGACCTTCCACTAAAAACAAAAACACAGCTGGAGCTGTCTCTTAGTTTTTAAGGGTGCACACCTTAAAAAACCAAAGAAGAAACCTTCAGTGGATCCCTGGTACCACAGCTGGTGTTCTAATAGTTCAGACACCAAACATGGATTAATATGCAGCAGAAACAGTCCTGCACTAACATCCACAGTCTTCCTGTGGGGGCTCTGCCGATCGGTCCAAGACCAAATGTCTTACATAACTCCTCTGTTCCAGAGAAAAATCGGAACCCTGAGCAGACGGAGGCTCACCGTGTAAATGTCCACTGAAAGATTTCACAACAATACGGAGTTTCTTAAGGTGCATTCAAAAAATGTCTAATTCTGGTTTAAGTGTATTTGGGTCAATAATGTCACAAGTGGCACAAAAATCAGAGCTAAAATGTTTTGTTGCAGGAAGAATTTGATGAAAAAAAAGGAAAAATCAGGAGAAAGAGTTTCGTTACTTCATGCCTTAAGTGATTTCTCTGCTGCATGTTCACACAACTGATTGTTTTAGAGAGGACAGATTTTAGTGTTTTACAAAAAACAGAAACAAAATCAATAGAACAACTGACCACATCAGACAGGATGTACTGGTTATTAAATCCTCCTTTACATAAAGCATTGTTAGTGTTTTTTTATTAGATGCACTTTAATCTTTATATAGAAACTTTAATCTCTACATTTTGTCTTTGCTGTTTTGACGCCCTCAGTTTTTCCTCTCATACGGGTCATAAAGCTTCATCATAACACAACAGAAATGTTTGACAGTCTGGGTCATGACTTTCTTCAGCCATTATTTTTTGAGTTAGAACAAAGTATTTTCTGTACATTATGAAAATGTCACCAGGTTTTGCTCTAAAATGCTGTGAACTGCAGACCTGGTCCCCACAAAGCAGGACAATCAGAGGCCAAATGGATCCCAATGATGCCAGAAGCTCTTAATGTTTGGTTCAAAGACACTCATCTAGTTAAAATGTCTGGTTATCTCGAGTATATTTCTACTGAAAATATAAATATATTATACACAATCCTCCTCATGTTGGTCCGCCTTGTTTTGCTTGCAGAGTGAATCTGTTAACGGCAGCTGAACATTAGCAGATCGACCCGTTTCAACAGCAACCGAAGAGGATGACAGCAGAACAGAACCTGGCCAGAACCGACTGGGCTTTGACGAATGATTAGAAAAGAACTATTTACAACATTTGCTTATCTACAACACAGAAACCGTGTCCTCAGTAGGAACATGCACAAGCCAAGGACGTCAGCAAAGCAAAATGTTTCTCTGTAAGCGATGTCTGACGTTTTCAACACCTTCAAAAACAGACGGCCGTCAGATCTCACGCCGTCGCCATGAGACTACGAGCATGTAGAAAGGATATTTACATGGAACAGAACGAAAAATAACACTATACATTTCAGTAATATTCCCTGTTTGATTGAAGACTCTGACAATATAGTCTACATTTAGGCAGAAATGATTTTCAAAGCAAACATCTCAGGAAACGTACAGAACTCATCCACAAAAGATAATCCCTCAGCAAATGAACGGAGCGTTTACATCCACGGAAACCCAAAAGTCTCGTCGGCGTTGCAGAGATCCCATCGCTGCATTGGATGTTGCCCAACAAGACATCCATGCAAGTCTGTATAAATGAGGCCTTTTAGAAAAACTATTAACATCAGTTGTGTTTAGAATTACAAAACAGAAATAGAGAAGAACCCCGGACACTGTGACACTCGCTCTGTACACGAACTTCAGCTTCTACACGCTGGTACAGTTTGGAATCTCCCTTGTGCTCTCGCAGGCGTTTCCGACTCCTCCTGAGCAGAAAACACAGAATCAGTCAAAGAACCGACATGTTCATGTCAGTCACCTCACTTCTTTCCCTTTTGCAGAACAAATGGCTCTTATGGCATCAATGCCTCGTAATTCACTGCTAATCACGAGGCTCTGTGGGTGTGATGACATGGGAACAAAAAATGCCCACTGAGTATAATAACTATAGAAAAAGGTCTTAAATAATCACACACTTCATTATAACTGTTTCCAGTCTTTTGTTGGTAACTAAAGAACACAGAGGGAGGAGTTTAGAACAGCTGGCCGTGAATCTTAAGAGTCGTATTTTGACAACTGAACAGATTTGTTAAGGAACATAAAACAAAACTACATCAAGGAATTATTATTAAGATCGCGTTGATTTATGACTCCAGAAGCCCAATAAAACTGTCGGGGTTGTCTGAAGTCCCTCATCAGGTCATTTCAGTCGTGAGAAAAAATGTTTACATTTATCTGAACCTTGATGGAATGCAGACCATTTAATAAAAGATTTCATGATTTGTCCTTTGGTTTTAAGGCATGTGAGATCTGAATATAATCTGCAAAACAGTGAAAAGTAACAAAATGTCTTTTACAACCAAACAGAAAAGCTAAAGCGGATTCATCCCTGCAGACTGGGCCACCCTCCTCCATCACCCTGAGGTCCAGTTCTGATACCGGACCCATCGATGGTTCCTCATCAGGACGGGTCACTGACTGGTTTCCAGCTCCTGAGCAACAAACTGGGATGAGTTTTGTGTTCTGACCTCTTCCCATCTGAACCAGTATGATCCTGGTGAATAAAGTTCAACATCTGTGTTTAGTTTTATTGTCGACTGTTAAGAATGAATCAAGTTAAATGTTTTAACCCAGAATAACTTCAGGTGTTAGTTTATCCATCTTCCAAGGACATTTATAATTAAATGACTTTAGCTTTTAAAAACAACATTAAAAACTAAACATCATGTTAATGTGGCGCTTTAGCATCAGTGGAGCTAATGTTTGGCACAACTAACCTATCAGCTAGCATTAGAGCCCACCAATGTCTGCTACCCACTAAAGGACAGGTAACCAATGTTACTTAAGTGTCAGGTCATGATGTCATATCTCACTGATGTGACACAATTTCACTAAAAACCAAATCATTTATAACCCAGTTTCAAGCAAAGGTTTACATTAAACCAGGAGTCACCAACTCCTCCAAAATGTCTGACTCCCTCACCAGCATTCATTCCTCTCTGCAACAGGCTGGAAACGAGCAGTTTATTTGATCCAGGTGTGTTTGAGCAGAGACGCATCTAAAAGTTACAGGATGGCCCTGAGGACTGGAGTTGGTGACCCCTGCATTAAACTATATGCTTATTTTGTAAGCCTGTTTTATTTCTTTTTCTCTGAATGAATAAAACTGTCCAGAGGAGATGGCTCCATGTCTGTGTGGACGGAGATGAATCACATCCGCCCTGCAGACTGGCAGCTGGAAGCAGCTTCTCCAGACAAAACGGCGACTGCTCCCATCGTTTGACTTTGACTTACTCTTGACCCGGGCATCCAGCTCCTTCTCCATGAGCTCTTTGGACGCTGTGAACTCGCTCAGAGTGATTTTCGGCGTGCTGTCGCCCTGACCGACCGAGCCAATCATCTCCTGCTCCTTCTCCTGGTTCACCTCAGCGTATATGTTGATCCAAGGTATTTTTCTACGGATTAGAAAGGGAAGACCCAATCAGTCGGCCGCAGAGCCGATTCTGTTGCATCAGAAGTGATTACTGTGACATCCAATCATCTGTTTATGCAGAAGCTCATTTCAAAGAGTGCAACTTTGTCTGCCAAAGCAAATATTTGCATTCCAAGGTTAAAATCATCTTTAATGTAATTACATTCCTGCAACTTATTTATATGAAAATAACAGTGGAACTCTGCATAATTCACATCTAATATATTTTTATTCAAACTCTATCCAATTTATTTCTAATTAATCTTCATTCCAGTTATTAATTGTTCTGGTTTGTCGACTGGTTGATTCCCTAAAAAATGTGTTTCCTCTGACTGACAGGAGAAATTACAGATCCATAATCATGGCAGAGTATTCCAGTGTTTTCATATTCCCACTGAGTTTTCAAAATAATCACTTTGAGGAAGAAATAATTTATTCAGCAAATAAAAGCACAAACTCTGCATATCAAACCACTTAAGAGATATTTTTTCTGCAATTTATGGCTGATTGCCTGATGCATTGTAGCCAGTAAAAAGTAAAGGCAGCATTTGACTGAAATATTCAGATTCAAAGCATCAAATCTGACTGCAGCTGATTGGTAGAGGCCGTGCTAATCTGCTTCCATCAGTAACGGAGTAAGAGTCGTGTGTGGGAGCTGGATGTGACCCTGCAGCAGGTGGATGTCATCAGAAAGTGGTGAACCTCTTAAACTTGTAGATGAGGAAGACGGCGAGGCCCAGGAACACCACCGAGAGGAGCATGAGCATCGCAGAGCTGCTGTGTCTGGGACTGGAGTCCACCAGCGGCGCTGTGGACACAGACAGGGACGAGCTGAGGAGGAGGAGTCATCTTCATCTCACCTCATATTGACCACTACCTGATGTATGAAATCTAAGACCTACATGTGGTCACAACAACAACAACAATAATAATAATGGTTTTAAAGAAAGGATCCAAATGCAAACCTGCCCCAGACGTTGGTCTGTTCTGTAATAATTATATTGGGATAATTTTCATGGAATAAGTTTCATGTTGGCGCCTTTCAGTTCAGGATAAGTTTAAAAGATTTGGGAACATTTCTGTATTTAACTTGAGGACCTTGGATTATATGTGGATTACAGAAAATACAGAGTGAAGCCAAACTGCAAACAGTTATTTCTTGTTTAAATGACATAATTAACCCAGAGGAGGAACAGAAGTAGAAATACATCATTAACTGACAAAAACTAATATGAAATTCATTATATAGTAAAAGGATGTAAACGGTTCTCCGTCAGTCATCTTACTGTTTCTGCTCAGATTTGGAAAATAAATCATCTCATCTGCTGCCTGTGTTCTCTGTGATTGGTTTATTTCTTTGTAGACATGGAGCTTTCCATACAGGCTTAAATAGGACATAAAAATGATATTGGTTCTGAAATATTCAGCTCATCCACTCATCGCCCTTCACTGTTCAGTATTTGTGTGAAGTAAAAGAAAACTCCTTTAGAGATCTGATGTAAAAACAGAGCAAGGCTGAGTTTGGTGTGACTCTGTGTCTACATCTGACTTTTCATTTTGCAGCTGTAACTTAACTGATGCAGAAAAACAACAGTTTAAGCATCTAAGGTTGTTTTCACACCTTATAGTTTCCTGCTATGGACGACAGACTCTGGTTCGCTTGGCGTTCACATGCAGTCAAGCCGCACCAAACTTCAGTTCAACCAAGCTGAGATGGAGGTTTTCAGGCGAACCAGAGTTCAGTGTTTTGGTCGGCATCAGAGTTCGATTAAACGTTCACACCGCCCCAAACGAACCGGACTGTCTACACAGACAGACTGGAGTTTGATTAAAGCCACTAAACGTTGGTGGGAATCCAACCAAGACATTTTGCTTCGAATTAATGACTTTCTGTTGGCCTGATGATTTATCAGAGGGATTTTTGGGTTTATCCAGACGGTAATAAACAATTAAATGGAACATAATACAGTGTCCAGCGAGAAAGGTGGTGGTGCTTCAAAGAAAAAACAGCACAGGAGCATTTCTTCTTCTCTGTTTACCACTCTTAATTGGATGAAAGGTTTTCCTTAAAACATTCTCTCTTCGCATGTGTCCTCAGCTAATTTGCATGGCAATAAGCCATTAAGTCGCTAGGATTTATTTTAATATCTGGAACATCTGAAGGTGTAGCAGCATGAAATTGTTTCTGAGCAGGTGACAACAGCAGGAAATTCACACTTTTCAGCTGGATTTGAAATGCTTTCATGCACAGTCATTTCATACAGGAACCCATTTGCACTTTAGAATATTAATATCACTGTGCATGGTTTATCTCACAAGGCGCCCTCATTAAATTCCTCTCATTGTTTCTATGTCTGCAGGAATGTTTGTCTCCTCTGTCATTCACGGGGAAATAACGCCATTTCCACGGCTTCCAGAGTTCTCCTGAGACCCGCGACTCGGAGATGGAAGTGCGCGTGCTGGCGACCTTTGTCGCGCCGCTTGAAGGCTTTTCAGACCTTTTCTTGGGAGGTGAAATATAAAGAAGGATCCAGCTGGGTACAGCACCAATGTCATTAGAGTTGCAGCACACTGCAGGAGTATCTGGCTGTTAAAGCTGTGCACTTTGAGCTGCAGAGTCAGAAATAGTGTGGCTAATAAAACCAGCCAGGCAAAGAATACAATGTGTGTTTGTCTAGTAGAATGGGCCAGGAGACTCAGAGGACCACCAGGCTTCAGGTCAATAAAAAGTAGAGCTTTCTAGTCCAGCCGCGCCGTTTAAAGTCTCTTTGTCTCCATGAATCACACAGACTTCACACAGACTGCACTCAAGGGTCAAAACTGTCAACCAGCTTTCTCCTTCCCAGCAGTTAACAACTTCTCAATCCCTAATTCCATCTCTGCCCTCAAATTGTACACTGTTCCTTCTCAAGGACTAAATAATCAACATAATTATACTCAGTGTAACACTCATTTTGTGGTTGGATGGCTGCATAAGAAACGGAACAGATGTTCAGCTTTTGATGGCAGGCATAAAAGATCCCTCGTCTCAAGGAGCTCCACTTAAAACCCGGCCCCTCCCACGCTCCCCTGTGTTCCCGCGCCTTTCCGATGGAAGCCGACTGAAAGGAATTTTAATTGGCAGACCAAAGAAAAATTTCTTGTTGTCAAAACACGGTTATTACCATTCGGTTTTCTCCACACTCCCACAGCAGAAATTGCTAAAATGAATTAACGCCTGTCAGAGGATAACATTACTGCTGACAGCTTAATGACGGGATAGGAAGCAGGAAGAGGAAACCTCCCTTACCCAGCGTCAGCTGTGTGTTGTAGACGATGACTCTGACGCCAGGCTTCAGCTCAAACTCCACAAGGTTTTGGTTCAGTGCGCTTACGATGATGCTGGACGCCTGTTGGGTGGAGAAGACATTCACACGCTGAAGCCTAAATCCCACTGGTTTCCATTCATTTCTAAAAGGGTAGATTATGCCAACCTTCTCTAGCTCTTCATCACTCTTTTTCTTGCCCTCAGTCTGGTTCTTGTTGGGTAACAGGAAAAGTTCTGCGGCTGTTGGAACTCCTGGAAAAACGGCGACCAAGAGCTGATCCTCTGGGAAGTCTGACACCTGGTGGACGTAGAAGTAATTTATTACAAGGCCTGCACAAGTAAGACCATTACAAACAATGAAAGGGGGGCAGATAAATGAATCCACAACAGACAACAACGTCAGTCAGCCAAACACTGATCGACCCATTGGGCCAATACCGTGGAGCTCCACAGGGGGCAGCGTACTCAACCATGAACAACACAGGTGCAGTTTGTCATCAGAAAGCAAACAGGATTTCACTGGATGACACTGATTCATTCAAACAGATTACATTTCCATTAGTATTTTTCATTGGGGATTAAAAAGTGCTTTCTGAATTGAAATAAACTAAACATGAGATGGACGTGGTACCAATAACACAAGCAAATCAAATAATATTTGGTCAGAAAATCAGAAGCCAACTGATCAAGTTTAAATAATAGTTGATATTTTTACAACTCAGGCTGAATTAGAACAAAGTTCTGGGTAGGACCGAGATCTGCATGGAATAATTTATAAATATATCGAACTATAAAAACAGACATGAGCCTCCAGTTGGATAATTACTGGATGTCGATTATCTTTCAATAAGTTTTTTAACCCAAAGTGACACAATAACTAATATATTTCTAATGATGCACTAAAGATGGTGAATCACAAAGTACAAAGTGTTAGATACATTTCAGGAAATATACTCATTTTTTTCTATGTTATCCCATTTTATAACATAATTTAATTCATACTAAAGTTTTCTTTCACTGAATGTGGAGACTACATGTGTTATTAACATCTGGTAAGAATTAATGCCATCAGCATCTTTTACAAATACATCTGAATATATCACACACTTGTTTTACCCGCCGCATGTCAGTCACAGACTCATAAAAGGGCCACATGAGGTTGTAACCATAAATAATGATTATACTAAATGACAGAAAATGATTATGTTTTGTTTCGGACAGGTTGCTGAGTTTAGGCAGGAAAACTGGAAAACCTGTTCTGGTTTCTGGACACCAAACACCAAACTTTTAACTTTAATGTGAAAAACAATTTAGTAGTTTACTTACTGAGAGCAAATAACAGACATAAAAAACAGATAAACAGTCTAAATAAATTATAATACAGAATTTCTTCTCTTTTAGGAAGAAATTCAAGGAAACTTTGAGACTGGAAAACATCCCTGAAGTGTGACTGAAACTGTTTCAAAGCATTTCAAACAAGCTTATGCTTCATAAGAGGAATGTGAACTATTTTCATCTTTCAGTCCAATAAACTAAATTTAACTGGGTGTTTTTACACAGAAACATAGAAAACAGGCCACATTCAAGTCTGATGACAGTCTAATTAATTTCAGTCACAGCAGTCATAATATCCAATTTGATTCGCTACAATAAGAATCAAACTGTCAGATTCCCAAAATCAGAAACTGAAAATGAGGATTGTTTATCCCAAAATAAAAAAAAGCAGAAGAGCTGTGATGATCGATTCGACTCAAGAGGCGAGAACATCCACCGTGTTGCCCACGGCAACAAGATGGGCAGAGATTTTAGTAACATTTTGGGAAAACTACTTCACAAGTATGGGGACCACAAATTGTTTCAAAGAATAAAATCAGAGTCAAAGATTTCCATATTTGATCTGATTTAGATCTGGAAAGATCTAAATCAGATGCAATGATAGTAAAAACATTGATTTCTGTAACTTGTGTGGCAGCGTTTTATGTATTCAGCAGAATAAAGATGTCAGATGATTCTTTCTAGTTTATGTAACGGCTCCATGAAGCTCCAGACATCAACACCGAGTTATTCTGGAGGCCACATGAAGATGGTTGGTGATCTCTGTGCTCCTCATGCCTCAGCTGACCAGGATCTCTTTGTTAGAACAGCAGAATCAGCAAAGAGCTCTGAACACTGGACTTCTGCTCAGACTCCTGGTCAAATCACCGAGTCTCTGACACAGACCCGTTCCTTAAGGCAGTCTTCACACCTGGCCTACATTTTTTATGTGTTTTAGACATGTGGCCATGGCAGTGACCTGAATTCAATCATATTGAAGAGTCACACAATACCATCGGCAGCGTAATGGTTTCCAGTGAGGGAACTGGTTGATTATTCAGAGGAAAGTGACAAAGTTCTGATCTGCCTATATGGATTGATCTGATCATAACCTAAACGTACTAATCAGCATCCAGCCCCAAAGTTTGACTTTGTTAATCATTCCTGTGTCTAAATATCACACAACCATTATGAGGCGTCCGGGTTGACCGCTGGTTTAAACTGGTGCACCAAGGTTGTTTCTGCTTCTACAAACTCCACAAAGATCAAGGTGTGCTTGCACTGCTTTTTGCCTTCTGTCTCTCACTGCGTGTTTTTTCTAAATAAAAGCAAAGCTTAGCAAACTAAATGTTTCTACAGACACTCCAGGAACCTTGAATGGTTTATTATATTCCTGTAAAGCATCATCGATTCAGATGCATCTTCAGCAGTGAGAATCTGAGCTGCAATACATTCAAGTTTTTTTTTCTTTTCAGCATCTTTATCAACAAGAAAGAGAAATATTGATTATGTTTCCAATAGAAACAGCCTTTGACTCCATCCCAGACATATTAGTTTATAGAACATTAAAGACAATTCTTGATAATAATTCAAGGAGTTTTAATTAGTAGCTACACATATGGTGCAAATTTAACACTTTAGTGTGCACAATCTTATATTTTTAAAGAATATTTCTTTATATTTCATGTGATGAAGTAATACGTTTAGGTTTGAATTACATGTTTTCGATTCCACTCATCCATCTATTTTAGACTAACATGGGATATTACAGTTCTGGACTGAGGCGAAAGGTTGAGAATCAAGAGTAAATGTTTTCTGTATTGGTTTCCAGAGCAGCATTTCATGAAGCCCTTAGCATTTAACACGTTTACAGAGTCAATGGGAGAGACAACCTGTGTGGCAATCACTCCTAATTTTACAGCCTGCCATGTTTCTATGTCGTTTCTGTGGCCGGGGCGACAATGGTGCCCGTACAGCCAAAGTACATCAATTACCAGGCCCAGAAATCACTATCGGAGCACCAAAGTATTGGACAAATGATAGCCACAGGCACGTCTCGCAATGAGAAAAGGAGTAGTGAAGGGAGTGATAAAGTGAATCAATGACAAAAGAGGCAACGGCCCCGAAAAAAAAAATCAATGCCCTTGAACCATGTTTACACTCGGTGCAATCAGTCATTAGTTTAAACATATGGTGGGTTCATCTGGAGGGCTCCGTTTTGATGCGCTGCAAATTTAGTGCTGGATACAAAGATTGGAGGAGAAACAGAAGAGACGGGTCCCACACGGAGGACAAGGTTACCTACTGAAGTAAAAACAACGCAGACTCAAAGTTGAATATTTTGAAGCTTTATATACAGAAACATATTTAAAAAAAGAGGCGGTCTAAACAAATTCTACTTGGGAATTAAATAGAAGTTATTTTTTAAAATGTGTCACTACGTCACTGATGTAGTTGAACTTTTCCAATGTTTAAAGCTCCTTAGAGCTCCTAGATCATCTGTTCACTGTTTATTATCTTACAACCAACATTTGGACATTAGCAACAAACCCAAATGTCTGTTTGATGAACAGCATGATGATCCTGCAGAATCAGAAACATGGAGACACAGAAGTTCACACCAGTATAATCCACCTGCTACCAGCTGAACTTTTATCAAGACAAACTCTTTTGCTCTGTCATCCTTTAGGCTTGTAAAACCGGCTCAGAGCTTTAAAATGTTTTTCTCTCCTAGGTAAAGCTGCTACAGCCTCTACTACTGCCATTAACTTTGTCCTTTTCCTGAACTGATCCTGGACCAGTACTTTGGTTTCTGGTTTGTGTCTCTGCTCCAGTTAGACGGCCGCTCAGGTTCTGGTTCTGCTGGAGGTTTCTTCTTGTTAAGGGACAGTCTTTTCTCTCTTTTCTATGTACATGCACACAGTTTTATTAAAGCCAACATGTCTGCATTAGAAATATTTTCCACTTTTTCTGAGAAACCAAATTGTAGAATTTCATGAACATTAAGCCATACAACATTAAAAATAGTTTATATCACTGTTTAAAAGTTTAATGTTTGAGTTGAATTACTGAAATAAATGAACTTTTCAATGAAATTAAAATGTATTGAAATGAACATGTATATTTGCTCATCAATGTGTTAGCCATTAGGATTAAATGGGATCAGTTTTTTAATAAACCTGCATCAGCTGGATGCTCCTCCAAGCCTCTGGGCCTGCAGCAGCAAGAGGCTCCACTAGACTGATGGGCTGCATTAACCTTGGAGTGAAGATGTGGGGGAGTGCCAATATTGCAGACGGTGTGAGGCTGAGCTGTGAGAAATGTTGATGGAAATTGTGAGGGAGGCAGCTGCAGACAGGGAGAGTGGAATGAAAATCTTTATTACTTGAAATGTGATCAGGACCAGCAGTGGTACTGAAACGAGCCCAGGTGAAGAGAGCAAAATCTTTACTTTAAAGACCTGAGCAGTGAAGTTAAGCTGAACCACATGTCCGTTTAATGGAGCCTGCCTTTAATTTTTGGTTTTTCTGTTTTGATGATGTTTACTGTGCCGTGGCGAGGCGGAGAGCTCAACCAGAACAAAATGGAGGAGAAATAAACCCTCCTGTCAACACTTGGACAATATGTTTGCCTGGAAATGAACTTGATGTCAGCTGCCCTCATATAAACAGATCTGAGCAGATAGAGAGGAGCTGATATCAAACTGTGACAGGATATTGTCAGAGGATAAAAAACAAACAAAAGCGACGACTCAGCCAACAGAGTAATCTAATAAACCCATTTTCACCTGCTGCTTTCTTCTAATATTTCACTGCAACATGGACTCTGAGGTTATTTGCTCTGCATGTGCTACAAGTGAGAAAAAGAAAATAAACAGAAAACAGACAAAACTTGGTTCTTTTATTTCAAAACTGGCATGAAACCAAAACTCGTCAGTTCCAACATATTTATAATAACCTCTGAATTCCTGCAGTGTGAAACACATTCACAGAAAATCTTCTTTCAACCCTTGTAATTTCTTTTCATTCATGTTGTTGGGACACAAAGCCATGAGTTTCAGACTGAGTCTGTCGCGGCCTTCTCGTTTCCAAAAAACTATATTCCAACAAAGGCCGTGGGTGTTAACAGGTGGTTTTTGATTTGAACGCACTTCCGACTTAATTTGTTTGAAAAAAATATATTATTTATTTCTTGTAAGAATAGCGACAAAATAATTACCAAAAATGTCCTACAACTTAGTCAAAAATGAAAGTAAACTTAATATGACGTTTCAAGTACAAAAAATGAAAAGTGAAAGTGAAAGTGGTCAAAAAATCATTTACAAAACCTCCCATCCACACACCAAACATTTGCCAGACCATCGCTCCACTCAGGACCCGGTGTGTTTTAATTACTTAAATTAATGGGAGGGTCTAACCAATTACCAACATCATCAATTCAAATATAAAAATTGACTACAGATTTTGGATCTAAACTTAACTTAAATAAATTCTAAACTTCCAAAAATAGAAAACTAAATTAGTAGAAATTACAAGCTGCAAACATTACATAAATGGCCACCACAGAGTCCAACTCTCCAAAATGGGATGGGTTGGATGGGTCGGGACCCAGAGTAGGCCGGGTAGCAGCCTGTTCTCCTTCTGGGATTGTCTTGGTGAAAACGGCTTGTGTTTGAAAAAGATCTGGTCTTAAGGGCAGCAGATCCAGCTTGTATTTATTCTGGGGGTTCGGGTCTTGGAAGCCCAAACTTCCCTCTTCTGGCCCTTTGGGCCAGTTTCTCCTGGGGAATCCCACAGCCTTCCCAGTTCAGCCAAGAAACATCGTCCCTGATCTTCCTCTGGGTCACCAGGGAGGCGTCCTGACAAGCTGAGCTCATCACCTTGTGTCGAAGGGAGAGCCCAGGATCTGCAGCCTCGTTCTTTCAGTCACTACCTGAAGCTCATGACCTGATATGAGGGCAGGAAAGTAGTTTGGCTGAGCTCTCGTCTCTACGACAGACTGGTACAGCATCACTTTTAAATAAAGTCAGCAGTCAGAACATTTTGAATACAGCATCTGAAGAGAACTTAAAAAATGAAAAACTTTTTTTAATTCCATTCTGTGCAACTTTTTGTTTTGTTTCATAATCCAAAAAAATATATATGTTACTGTATCTTACAGTCGCTCCAAAACTCTGCATGCAGCTTGTGAAATGATAAAAATAACCCAGCGGAGTAAAAGTAATGCTGTCTGTATCAAACACAATGAATCCTCATTCACGTTTCTGCAACATAATGAGAAACCTGTAAGAAGACAAACACGCTTTGTGCTTTGAACTTAGTCAGGTGTAGGTGGGAACTGCAATGTGCAGGAGCAGAAAGACGGAGACTTGACATGATAGAATGTGACAGGGCGCATCGTGCAGGGAGACGTTCACTCCTGCATGCACAGCTTTTCCATTGTGGACTTATTTGTGTTCCAATTTAGTCTCAGTAAAAAAAGTAAAACACTTTTTTTGTACGTGAAATACTAATCCAGAACTCCTTAATTGTTAAATATAATTTCTATAAAGCTAATGTAGTAAAACATTTTTCAGGTCTGTTATAAAAAAGGGACATCAAAATAATTGTGCTTCTAAAAACCTAAAGTTTTTAGTTCGCCTCTCATTTACATCGACATCAACGATGTGAAACAAGCGTCATTATTCTGCAGCAGAAGAAATATGAATTCAGAAAAGATTAAAGAAGTTTGTGTCACTGAAGTGGATCACATCCCAATCCCAATCCCAATCCCAATCCCACCACTCTCAGTTCTGACTGCACATCCAAACAGACTTCTGCTCCACAAACACCATCACTATTAGTTGTGTTTCTTTTTACCAGTTTCCATAGTTCTGCAGTGATTTTGTGATAAAACTGTCGACTCTCATTGCTGAACATCAAATCGATCCACAGATGGCGCCGCCGTGTCACCTCCAGAGACAGAGCGCTGCTGTTTACGTCAGCGTTCTTCTTCTGCTCATGTGCGGCGCTTTGGGGTCGTTAACAGAGGGGTCTGATTGTGGTCGAACTTAAGTACTAGCATGATTGACCACACAAAACAAAAACAGCAGATTCCAGCAAAATAACAAAAAACTAAATTAGTTTTGAGCAGCGAGACCTTCTGTTTGAACGGAGAAACGGTCTCTGCATCAGTTACAAGCTAATTAAAGGAGCTGGATGAAAAGCTTGAATGTGATTTTTGGGGTATCAAGTTTGCACATGAGATCTCCTGCTGTCATCATCAGCCTCCTCCCTCCATCACCTCCACCTGCTGCTGTAATGCTCAATCTGCTGCTAAGATGCCTTCAAGCACCACCATCAAATACATCCAGCTATTCATGAGCTGTGAATGGGGAGATGAGAGGCACTTAACAATGATAGGCCACCCACCCACACACACACACACACACACACACACACACACACACACACACACACACACACACACACACAATATGTGTGTCAGTGTCAGGAATCGTTACTCTTAGGTCTCCACCAAAACCCTTGTGCCCCAAGTTCTGGAATAATTTTATCAGAGACTTTAAGGAACTGGAGTCATCATGAAGCCATCAAGGGACAGAAGGAAAGCAGAGGCGTCTTCACACCTGTCTGATGATGAATCGCAGGGTGGCCCGAGGGTGTTCACTCGTCGCATCGCTGAGTATTGGGCAGGAAAGGGGGTTTGGGAGATAATTGTGAAATAGCAAGCCGAGACAGAGCGGACGGATCGGAGAGGCAGAGACGGACTGAAGGGAAGTTAAAATGAAAATCACTCACTTGTAGCAGAGCCTTCTTAATTACTCTCCCCACATCCTGCCTCCACTCGGGTATGTCGGGGTTGAACTCGTCCAAGTTCGGGGAGAAAGATAAAAGCAGAGATTTGAAGAATTCTGTGGAGGAAAGATGTGGGAGAATCAGCCATTAGTTCACAGCGATCTGAGGCCATTATTCTCAGACAGCTGCGCCAAAATGTCATTCTGCTCAAGTTGAGATTTCAGGTACTTAACAGTTGATGAGAAAAAGAGGCTTCCCCACCCGACTCCCCCCTTTGGCCCGGTGCAGTGAATGAACTTCCTGATAATTAGAAAATGTTCCAGTTTCAATCCAATCTGTCTGCTGCTAATAAATCGCTGCATCTCACAGAAACTCCCTCCTATCCAGATGAAATAAAGACACAAACTCTGGAATTTTCAGTTGTAAATGTGACAGATTTCATTAATGTGTGAGCTTTAATGAAATCAACCTGAGCAGAACAGTTTTCTCCTTGGCTGGAGTTACAGACACTAACTGACCTTTGACCGCGATGCTCTTGGTGTCCTGCAGGATGGCGTTAGCTGCTGCCACTTGAACTGTGATGCTGTGCATCCCTTCACTCCTGAAGGTGTATGAGATGCTGCCGTCCAAAGTTATCACCGGCTGCAAGGACAAAGTAAAGACACAAACTCATGTTCCTTTAAACCTGCAGTGCCTTCAAAATTATTTAAGCCCCTTTAACATCTTTCATTATGTAACATTACAAATGTTCTTATTTATTTTGTTGTTTTATTTTTGTACAGCTCTTCAATCAGCTGCTATGTTGTATTTTAAGTGTGTTAGAGACAAAGCAGGTTGGTGCATCTGACTGTTTTGTGGGAATGCAAAATTGTGAAAATGATTACAAATTGAACTGGCAATATTATGCATTTTGTAGGCACAAAGTGCCATTTTATAGCACAATCAAGTAACTATGTTTCCTTTGGTAGCCATAGAAATGCTTTATGTTTAAACAACTGAAGAAGGCAGACTCCTGGATGCTTCTCTGATTTATTATCTGCTTGTTCAGCTTAGGGAGATTTTTACTGTCCATCTTCTCTCAGTTCAGATGTTTGATTTGAGAAATGTTCATCACTTTACAACCTAACCCTGCTTTAAGCTTCACACAGAAGACAGAACTTTATTTATGGGTAACAGAGGCAGAATACAAATGTACAGCAGGATTTTCAACTATGCATAAAAAAATGAGAATACGTCTTAAAAAGAAGCAGGCCTTTAGTTTTAAAGGAAAACAACCGATTTAAGCATCTGTTAAACTTACTTTTATTAAAATTGCACATTTACACATTAAAATGTTTTTTTTTTGTCTGATGCAACATCAGCATTTTTAGGCCTGATTGTTTTGATGCAGCCGGTGCCTGAGCGTTGCCATGGAGGGGTTACCTCTGTGTTGTTGCCAAGCCACCAGAAGTAGGTGACAGTGCGTGATTGGCTGGGCAGGACCACCGCTGTGATGTTCACCTCCTTGTTTCTGATCACCACGAAGGGAGCAAGGAGCTGGACGTGCTCCACCGGACCTGGAGGAAAAACCACACAGGGCAGCAGTCATTCAGACTGGGAGCGCTCCGAGTGGAGATCACGGATCCCAAACACTGTGGAGGTTATTCCAGGAGACTAAACACTTCAAATCCTCAGCGCTTTGATTTGACAGGTAGCCGTTTCTGCTTTTCTTTCTCAGCCCAAAGTTGTGCACCTGAGGTGAAACCATAAATAATCCAGAGGCGTGAAAGCGACGGCGAGTCTGCACGTGTTGGAGAAAGCCGTCAGATTGTCCAGGTTGTTTTTACCTCGTCTTGTCAGAGGCATTGTGGGATATGATCTGCCCTGCGCCTCCATCCTGAGAGCAGGATAAATAAGTCAGGAAAATGGATGGATGCAAACATTTTGAGAGCAATTATATCAACTCCAGAGAACCTTACGTCATGCACAGAAGGACTCAGGGTGCTTTTACCCGAAGTGATGGATGGACCGTCTAATCTTTTACAATATTTACTGGATGTAGACTTCTCAGGGATGTTTTACGTGATTTCACGATTAGACAGGAATCTATTTTATGTCAACTGACTTCTCAGGGTTCCTAGAAACTCTGCTTGTTACAAAGAAACTCAACATCAAACAGTAATGAAGGATTTACCTGATGCAGCTGATCATAAGGATCCTGATCGATGCTGCTGTTATTTTATCTTTTCATTAATGAGCTAACATTTCTTAGAGGACTGTATTATATGTTTTCCAGACACATAGTTCTATTTTATAGCACAATCAGTGTTGTCACCTTCAGTTCTAATAAAAATGCTGAATCTATCAAACATGAAGTAAAAACATTTAGATTTCTCAATTAGAAACCTTGAATTTGGGAGCTTCTTAAAGAGACACTCTGCCTTCAGGGTCATCACAACATGCTCCTCCATTATCCCGTTTCCAACCGTTCCTATGATGAGCTTCACCAGGTGTTTGCTAACTGCTGCTGCTGCTAGTCTAGAGGGGATGAGAGGGGGAGGGCGGTGTGTGAGGCCGAAGCTCAGCTGAGGATGTGTCCTTGATTTTGTTTGTATTTTCAAGGCAGCAGGTGAACGATTATTTTCGAGTTAAACCACTCTGAAATGTTTTCCTGGTTATCTCTGCAGACCCCACAGATCTTGGACACAAACTGTTTAGACTTTCAGGTCGGCCGGTGCTGCAGAGCACCGATTGTAGAAACCAAACAGACAGTTTTGTCCTGTTTTTGTGACAGCACTGCTGCTTATTTTCATAAAATAGTGTGAACCCGTTGAAGCGATCCACCCCGGTGCCCCAAATTAAACCGTCAAACAACACAGTTCCTGCTTGTCAAAACTCTGCAGGCATAACATAGTGACAGCAGGAACTCCCCACTAATTCACAGGCAATGTTGAGTCTGTTAGTGCCAAAATAAAAAAAAAACATCAGGTATTTTTGACATTATACCTTTGGGGTGAAGCCACAAACCTCCCTGCTAGCAGAACCTGATGGGAGCCGCCGGAGCTCTCAGCTGCTTTCCACTAATCTCAGGATGAACTTTCCTGCTGTGGACAGATGCGACACGCTGCATGCAGGGTCGACCGCTAACCGTTTGTGTTGTTGTGGCCTGGCTGCTCGTCTGGCTCACACTCATCCTCTTTAGCCAGAACTAATCCTTATCCCCACTATGAGATGTTCGGTGCGTCTTTGCGCTCAGGTCTGCTCTTCCGTTTAAACGGGAGAAGATGAGAAAGTCATTTGGCATTAAATATGTCGAGGTGAGAAGCAGTTGCAGTTTTTGGCGTCTCTCCCTGAAGGTATCAGGCGTTTGTGAGACCAAAACCCAGCTGAATTTACGGCTGTCAGAAATGTATTAATACGGAGCGCGGTGACCCACGAGGACGGCAGAGGTTAAGTCAGAATGGACTGAACGAATCAGGGAAACAATAACATGACAAAGAGACAATTTAACACTTACTGAAAGAAGCTTGTATAATTCCCTCAGATTGCTAAAATGATCCTTTTTTTCATTGTGTCTGAGTGGAGCTGCAGAGCATGACAATTGTGTAATTTGTTTTGTTTGCTGCTGTGTGAAAACCTGCTTCTGCCTTAAATTAGCTATAGTTCTAGATGTGGATCCTGATAAAAGTCATTACCTGGCTGGCCTTAAAGGCCTCCCTCTCAGTTTGCTTCCCTCCACATGAAAACATCTCATACCCAACTCTGTTATGACCTTTTCTGTCATATCTGTGTGCATAGCTGCTGATTTATCCTCCATAGTCTCCTGTATCATTCTGCACCGTTATTCTTCAGTGACTGTAGCTTGGATCCACAGAGTTACTGATCTGTAGTTACTGTAGCACCAGAAGCATCATGAAATACGATGAGGAAAAGACGATGATGAAGCTGCAGGTCAAATGTCACTCTGAGTTATTTACTTGAGATTTAATATAAAAGGCCAAAAAAAGGTGCAAAATCAGGAAGACAAAAATCTGCATGTATTTAAATAAAGATTAGGAGATAAATCATATTTTCCTTTGTTTTACCAAGTAAGTTGACTGAGAACAAAATTAAAAATTTCAACAATGAAAAATATGCAAAACGACACTTTATGAAGTTAGTGTTGAGTGTATAGTGAGACTGATGTTGGCGCATATACATGCTTAGCGCTCAGTGTGTTCTGGGACTTGCTGGGTCTGCAACTCGATAAAAGTTAATAGAAACGAACCAGACCGCCTATAGCTGCATTTCCAATTCAAATGTGTGTAAAACTTTTTCAATATTCTGCTAATGACGAAAATACTCAATTTTACAACTCTGGAGTTTCCATCAAATAAGAAATGCAATTAATATAACACATGAATAAATTGGTTAATGTTTTTTTTTTAATTAGTCATTTCCATTTACTAAATTTATTATCAGCTATTCCAATTTGTGCATTTTTACGGTGAATGAAACCACAGCTCATCATGTCCTTCTCATCCTGAGTTTGTTTGGATAAATAAAGAATCCAAATCAGGAATCAGGTTATTAAATAAAACTGTAGACTCTGGGAAAACTCAAGAAAATGTAAAACAATAAATATTTGAATTTTGCATCCCACAAATTATGGTTGTATTTTTTAGACTATAGATTGAGTTTAGGTATTGCCAATAATGGCTTTCGATAACATTGAATTTCTTGTCAACTTTCAATTTTTTTGAATATAAAAAACCACAGTGGGTTGATGGTGGGTTGATGGGTTGATGGGTTAATGTTGGGTTGATGGTGGGTTGATGGTGGGTTGATGGTGGGTTGATGGTGGGTTGATGGGTTGATGGTGGATTGATGGTGGATTGATGGTGGATTGATGGTGGATTGATGGTGGGTTGATGGTGGATTGATGGTGGATTGATGGTGGATTGATGGTGGATTGATGGTGGGTTGGTGGTGGGTTGATGTTGGGTTGATGGTGGATTGATGGTGGGTTGATGTTGGGTTGATGTTGGGTTGATGGTGGATTGATGGTGGGTTGATGGTGGGTTGATGTTGGGTTGATGGTGGATTGATGGTGGGTTGATGTTGGGTTGATGTTGGGTTGATGGTGGATTGATGGTGGGTTGATGTTGGGTTGATGGTGGGTTGATGTTGGGTTGATGGTGGATTGATGGTGGGTTGATGTTGGGTTGATGGTGGGTTGATGGTGGGTTGATGTTGGGTTGATGTTGGGTTGATGGTGGGTTGATGTTGGGTTGATGTTGGGTTGATGGTGGGTTGATGTTGGGTTGATGTTGGGTTGATGTTGGGTTGATGGTGGGTTGATGTTGGGTTGATGTTGGGTTGATGGTGGGTTGATGTTGGGTTGATGGTGGGTTGATGTTGGATTGATGGTGGGTTGATGTTGGGTTGATGGTGGGTTAATGTTGGGTTGATGGTGGGCTGATGTTGGGTTGATGGTGGATTTATGGTGGGTTGATGGTGGGTTAATGTTGGGTTGATGTTGGGTTGATGTTGGGTTGATGTTGGGTTGATGTTGGGTTGATGTTGGGTTGATGGAAGATAGAGCACATAACACCAGTTTTAAAGTCCCTACACTGGCTCCCTGTAGCTCAGAGGATAGACTTTAAAATATTGTTGCTAGTTTATAAATCACTGAATGGTTTAGCACCACAATACATTAAAGATCTGTTATTGCTGTACCAACCGTCTAGACCCCTCAGATCTTCTGGTTCTGGTCTGCTCTGCATCCCCAGAACCAGAACCAAACGAGGAGAAGCAGCATTCAGTTTCTATGCACCACGGATTTGGAACAAACTTCCAGAAAACTGTAAAACAGCTGAAACACTGGGTGCCTTTAAATCTCAGCTTAAAACCCACCTGTTTAGAGTTGCTTATGGCAATTAATGCTTTCAACGTATTTGATGTTTTTAATCTTTTTAACGATTTCATCTTTTCTTTTTACTTTCTTTTTATTTTTCTTTCTCACTGTTTTCCTTGTCAAACGATGTTTTGAAAATCATGTAAAGCACTTTGAAATGCCTGCTGCTGAAATGTGCTATACAAATAAAATTTGATTGATTGATTGATTGATGTTGGGTTGATGGTGGGTTGATGGTGGGGTGATGTTGGGTTGATGGTGGGTTGATGGTGGGTTGATGGTGGGTTGATGTTGGGTTGATGGTGGGTTGATGGTGGGTTAATGTTGGGTTGATGGTGGGTTGATGGTGGGTTGATGGTGGGTTAATGTTGGGTTGATGGTGGGTTGATGGTGGGTTAATGTTGGGTTGATGGTGGGTTGATGGTGGGTTGATGGTGGGTTTATGGTGGGTTCATGGTGGGTTAATGTTGGGTTGATGGTGGGTTAATGGTGGGTTGATGGTGGGTTGATGGTGGGTTGATGGTGGGTTGATGGTGGGTTGACGGTGGGTTAATGGTGGGTTTATGGTGGGTTGATGGTGGGTTGATGGTGGGTTGATGGTGGGTTAATGTTGGGTTGATGGTGGGTTAATGTTGGGTTGATGGTGGGTTTATGGTGGGTTCATGGTGGGTTGATGGTGGGTTGATGGTGGGTTAATGTTGGGTTAATGTTGGGTTTATGGTGGGTTGATGTTGGGTTGATGGTGGGTTTATGGTGGGTTGATGGTGGGTTAATGTTGGGTTGATGGTGGGCTGATGTTGGGTTTATGGTGGGTTTATGGTGGGTTGATGTTGGGTTGATGGTGGGTTTATGGTGGGTTGATGGTGGGTTTATGGTGGGTTTATGGTGGGCTGATGTTGGGTTGATGGTGGGTTTATGGTGGGTTGATGGTGGGTTAATGTTGGGTTGATGGTGGGCTGATGTTGGGTTGATGTTGGGTTGATGGGTTGATGTTGGGTTGATGTTGGGTTGATGTTGGGTTGATGTTGGGTTGATGTTGGGTTGATGGAAGATAGAGCACATAACACCAGTTTTAAAGTCCCTACACTGGCTCCCTGTAGCTCAGAGGATAGACTTTAAAATATTGTTGCTAGTTTATAAATCACTGAATGGTTTAGCACCACAATACATTAAAGATCTGTTATTGCTGTACCAACCGTCTAGACCCCTCAGATCTTCTGGTTCTGGTCTGCTCTGCATCCCCAGAACCAGAACCAAACGAGGAGAAGCAGCATTCAGTTTCTATGCACCACGGATTTGGAACAAACTTCCAGAAAACTGTAAAACAGCTGAAACACTGGGTGCCTTTAAATCTCAGCTTAAAACCCACCTGTTTAGAGTTGCTTATGGCAATTAATGCTTTCAACGTATTTGATGTTTTTAATCTTTTTAACGATTTCATCTTTTCTTTTTACTTTCTTTTTATTTTTCTTTCTCACTGTTTTCCTTGTCAAACGATGTTTTGAAAATCATGTAAAGCACTTTGAAATGCCTGCTGCTGAAATGTGCTATACAAATAAAATTTGATTGATTGATTGATTGATTGATGTTGGGTTGATGGTGGGTTGATGGTGGGGTGATGTTGGGTTGATGGTGGGTTGATGGTGGGTTGATGTTGGGTTGATGGTGGGTTGATGGTGGGTTGATGGTGGGTTGATGGTGGGTTAATGTTGGGTTGATGGTGGGTTAATGTTGGGTTGATGGTGGGTTGATGGTGGGTTGATGGTGGGTTAATGTTGGGTTGATGGTGGGTTGATGGTGGGTTAATGTTGGGTTGATGGTGGGTTTATGGTGGGTTCATGGTGGGTTAATGTTGGGTTGATGGTGGGTTGATGGTGGGTTAATGTTGGGTTGATGGTGGGTTAATGGTGGGTTGATGGTGGGTTGATGGTGGGTTGATGGTGGGTTGATGGTGGGTTGATGGTGGGTTGATGGTGGGTTAATGTTGGGTTGATGGTGGGTTAATGTTGGGTTGATGGTGGGTTTATGGTGGGTTCATGGTGGGTTAATGTTGGGTTGATGGTGGGTTAATGGTGGGTTGATGGTGGGTTGATGGTGGGTTGATGGTGGGTTGATGGTGGGTTGACGGTGGGTTAATGGTGGGTTTATGGTGGGTTGATGGTGGGTTGATGGTGGGTTGATGGTGGGTTAATGTTGGGTTGATGGTGGGTTAATGTTGGGTTGATGGTGGGTTTATGGTGGGTTCATGGTGGGTTGATGGTGGGTTGATGGTGGGTTAATGTTGGGTTAATGTTGGGTTTATGGTGGGTTGATGGTGGGTTAATGTTGGGTTGATGGTGGGTTGATGGTGGGTTGATGGTGGGTTCAGCATTCTGTAAACACTCACATGTGACGTGCAGATACAGTGTAGTGGTATCGGAGCCCAGCGTGTTCTCTGCCAGCGCCGTAACTCGGAATATTCCCGCTGACTTGTAGACGTGTTTGATTCCCTCCTCTGTCCAGCTCAGGTTGGAGTAGGACACCGCTGTGCCATCGCCAAAGTCCAGCTGGATGTTCGTCCTCAAAGAGTCTCCCTGAGGCACAGCAGAGTACAGACGGTTTTACTGTGAAGGAATGGTTCTGAAACATGAAGTTTAAGGCAGATTTAAACGTATCGCTGTATGCATGACTTCATTTGAGCTGGTTGGAATCAAACATCCACATAAAACATAACAAATGTGATGCTGCTTTTCTGGAAAGACCTGAGCTCAAAATACAACACCTACCTGGTATAACACATCATAAAGACACAATGAGTCAACACCACATTAATATAACATCAAATATGTTTGAAAGGGTTTCAGAAATACAGCCTCTAAACGCGTCGCGATGTTTCTGTCTCTGTATTTTAGCTGATTACCTTTTAAAATGTCACCATAAATCATTCACTATGCATTATGTTTTGGCCAAAATTAGAAAAGTCAAACTGTCACACAGAAATGAAGAAACATCAGTTTTGTCACCTTCAGGGAGTCTCTGCACAGAAACAAATGTGTTCTGTCAATCATTATGAGAAACAGCAACAAACAGAAAAATCTAACTAAGGAGAAACAGAACTGTACTGAACTCTAACTGAGCATTTCTGCATCCATCAGGAACAGGAAGGCGATTTAAAGCTACAGCGTCTCGATTGAAGCGGCTTTACAATCAGGAGATGATGAAACGCAGGAAAACATGTCAGAGCTGCAGATTCATTAGGAACGCTGACGTCACATTCAAAAGAAAACGGCAGAATCATGTCGGTAAATTGAAGACTATTTATAACAGAACACTTTTTACATTAATGCTACTACATGTAAAAACATCCATAAATTGAGACACGCAGCTCATTGGTGTGGAGGATATTTGTGTTGTTTCGGTGTTTTTATTGTTCTCTAATCGGCTTCAGGCCAAAATGTTTACAATGTATTTTATAAAAATCCAACTCAAGTCCTGAGGACTGATCATGTCCATGTTGGCCACCGAAGCAACAAGCCTTTGTTTTTCAAAGAATGCATAAAAGATCAAAGTCTGCCAATTCATATTTTTTTTCAGCAATATTCAGATGAATATTACGGCTCTATATCTCTATATTATCACCTGATTTATGTTAAACAGTACATTTCGTTTAGAGTTTTCTGTGCAGCTGATTTGTAAATAAGTTGTGTTGTGTGTGAAGGAAAAGATTTTCCCATGTTTGGTTGTTTCATCGGTCGGAGCGTTTGCCTCCTGTGATTATCAGATCCCTCTGATAATCACACCTGCTGCTGCCTGAGGATCGTAAAGCAGGACGAACCTCAGCAGCTGGTTGACCTCTCACTGTCAGGGCTCCACCTTAACGCTGTGGGATCGATCAGAGGAGCAGATCCACCAGAGAACACACAACAAAACCTCTTCTCTTGTTTTTACTGGTTTTGTCTTTTTATCCATACCACAGTGTGAAAATGCAGGTTTTCACGAATCGTTCCCATCTCTGCCTGGAAACTGATACTTTTAATAAGTGGATGAACAGAACAGGAAGCAGCTCAGCTTCCTGGGTTTGACACTCTGTATTGCTGGGAACTGTAATGAGTTGGCACCCAAACAAGACTCTGGCTCACCGATGCCAGTCAGCTCTGTTCAGCATCTGTGGCGCATCCTGTGTTTACTGCCTATATGAGCCGTCCTGGGATTCACTCATCTGCATCTAAGTGACGCTGACCCGGCTCCCTAAAATGTCACTCTTTGTGTCCACGAGTCTCCAAGGTCAGCGTGGATCCAAACACACGGCGGCGTGCAGCCTTGAGGCTGGAACATGGCCGCCGGTTCCCGGTGACAGCGGCGCTGTGGGCGCTGACAGGGATTTGGAAACACGAGGCCAGCATTTGTTAAGGTGTTAGACCTGCACCTACGGTGTCAGTGTGATGTGTGACAACAAAAGAACAAATGTTCTGCTTATATCTGCTGCAGGCAGACCTGATAAAAGGGATTTCTGCAGCAAAGGTCACTGCAAAAATAAGCCGACCGTTAGCCAAGACAGAAAAATGTATGCAGCTATTTTTTTAAAGAAAATTCTCATTTTCTATCATTAAATGCTGGACAGGCTCATGTGGTCCCTCCACACCACACAGCTGGGTGAGGCTAAGATCAGACGGTGGATCCACAACTCGTCGTTTTCAAACAGGAGGTTAAAGAAAACCACTGGGTGCAAACCAACAAACATTCATCTCAAATAATCTACATGAGTTTAAACAAGGGATCTGATTTCAGCATCAAATGCTCACAGGAAATGGACTAAGTACAAATAAATATGTCTTAGAAGTATAAAATAACAATCTTAACACGGTGTCCAGACTTTCTTTTTATAAAAAGTGAAAAATAAGGTAGATTGTGGTCGTGTACAGATGCTCATTTCGCTTCACAAACTAAAGTTTCTGCTGTGACTCGGTACGGTGGAACCGATCAGCTCCAGCAGCAGAAACCTGGTTCCAGTCGGGCTTACAGCCTGAATGTGGTGCAACATCATGAGACTCACTGGTTCAACTGATGGTTCAGTAACGCAAAGAAAAATGAAACAGGTATCTGTAATAAAAAAATAAATATCCTGGTAAAATAAGTCAGGGTGAGTCATCCTAAGCTGTGATTTCACAGATCCTGAAAATGAACTCGGTGGTTAATATTTTAGCTGGGAACCTTCAGTCGCCTGGTGTGGCTGTCATGTTCAATCAGTTCGTCTGTGGAAAAAAAATCCTCCTGGTTTCCCACTGAGGCAAAATCTCACTTCACTAAATGAAAAACATGTAAAAAACAACTGTAGAACATTTTCTCCCAGATGTGGCCATGCTAAAAAATAAACCAACACCAGGATGACACTGAGGTGGCAGAAACACGCAGCAGTGAGTGAAGCCAAGGCAGCACCAGTTGTTTCACTTCCTTAATGTTATCAGACGTTTGATTCCTAACAACTCACAAACGGTTCCACCACACTTTTTCAATCAGACTGAGGTCATGACTTTGACTAGGCCATTTCAACCATGCACCATACATGGAGAGCAATTGATCTAACAGAAATGCTTTTGGACTCTTAGAGAAAGTCAGTTTCTGGAGGGAGAAGATTCAAGCTGCATGCTAAAAGAGCGCAGGCCGGGATTTGAACCCAGGACCTTTTTCTGCAAGGCAAAAAAAAAAAAAAAAAACAGCTGCCAGTTAAGGTAAAGAAATACCAGCTGACTTAAAAAATGCAGTTACTAGGGGGAATGCAGTCTTCTCAAACAGAGAAACAACAGATCATGCTGTCTGCACTCCAACTTAAGCAGAAAGCTGGCAAAGCTTCGGATGTTTCCGATTTGCCAACAGAAAAGAAGCCAAATCTGATTCACTGCAGCTTTGAACCAAAAGAAATGTTTATCCAGACAAAGCTAAATGAATGTCACAATCTCATATAATCTCTCCTACCTGCTGCTTTAAAGATGAATCACTGGGAGCAACTAAAGTTGCTGTATGTTCAGCAGTCAAGATCTGGTTTGCAAACATTTAACATAGGCTGTGTTTTTAAGAGACTGACTTAAGATTTGTTTTATTACACTGTGCATCATTTTAACCACCTCCAGTCTGATCTGGTCGCTCTGTCCCCCTGAAGTCCAGCTCCATTGTTCAGCAGGACATCCTCAGTCACCCTAAAGAGGATCATCTGGTTGCTACCAATGATTCCTGGTTTGCACAGAAACATTTGAATGCAGATTTTTGTCAGTCCAACAACTTTAAGGAGCCCCGATTATCTGGACGGCTCTTCAGATAATTGTAAGAAATATTCCTGCTGTGCGATCTGGTCCGCTCTGATCTGACATCCAGCATGTTGGATCGTCTCGTCTTTTGTCCAATACTTGTTTTAAATCGCTGCCTGTGGTCTCTCAGGTTTTTAAAACTGTCTCACAACTTTAAAATGTCGCTGTGTGATCCAGATGTTGGGAGGATATGAAGCAAAATGTTGATTGTTTTATTAATCAGACCAGGTATTGATGTGGTCGGGTCCTTTCTGTCGTAAAGCAAATATAATATTTTTGGTGATTGTTGCTGATCAGAGACAGTTTAGGTTTAGTCTAAAGGTTGAGATGTCATGTTTGTCATTATCTGGTTCTACAGTAAATTCCGGGAATGATGCGAGATATCCAGGAAACTGGACGACATTCCCGGGTGCAGCTGGTTGGATTTGGTCAGATGGCATCAGATCTCAGTAGAAATAAAGCATCTTGACTGAACTCAGTCCTTGGATTTCTTTCCTTAACTATTAAAATTTTGTTATTTATATTAATCCAAAATTAAATTCCCCTATTTATCTTCCATTCAAACCAAAATGACCAATTTGGATTAAAAACAGAATAGAAATGTTCCCCAGAGTCCCATTTAACGGGTTGGTTATGAGGTTTTTCTCGATGAGGCTCTCATAGAGGAATTAACTGTGCTCCAAGATGAGCCATAAACATTTAAACGGTGAGGAGACAGAGTGAGCCTCTCCATCCTTCTGTGTTGGATGCAGAATGAGGGAGGAACTGTTTGAGCTTCGGTCGACTGAGATTCAGGCATGAACTCATCTCGTCTCTGCCAACTGCTTTCTAAAAACTGAATCCATCTGAATCCATCTGTGCATGTAAATATTGTGTTGCATAAAAGGGTTCGGAACAAAACAAAAAGCAGAAGACGTGCAGATCTTATTAAATCCCCAAATATGTTTCAGTTTTTTTCCTAATTCTATTTTTAAATGAACTGAAGAGTCTTCTTTCCATGAAATATTTAGTGCCATTTTCTTTCCCCAAGAAATACAGCCATCTCCAGGTTCATGAATATAAATTAAAACTTTGAATTCATCAAGAGAATTTTCTCAAATAAGTCTGAAGCCACAAAGCTCCATCTGCCGGCCCGCCCCTGTTCACCTCCCAGAGGTCTCTGTTAGTGAAGGACAACCAGCAGCAGCTCTGAACTCGTCCTGCTGATACAGAACCAGAACCTGAACCTGCTCCCAGGAGAACGTTGGCAGAAAACACTCCCAAATCCTGCAGCTCAGACCAGCTGAGTGCGCTGCGAGTGAGAGGCGTAGAAACGGTTCCCTGGTGACCGGGCTGCCTGACTGAGCGCAGCACCTCTCACTCGCTAACAGGGTCTCTGGTGGGGTCTTTTATTTCTGCCCGTGGCTCAGAGCTGCTGCCTGGTGTGGGCGATGTGCAGGGAACGGACCGAGCTCATGGCAGAGAGCAGCAACTTTCCAAGAAATCAGCAGAAATTACTGGAGCTCCAGAACGAAGCGCCTGCAGGTTCTACCAACAGAACGATGCATGCATGACTCCATCACACACCTCTGTCTCAGCCTCTGCTGGAAGGTTTTACCAAAACCAAATACAAGTTCAAAAAAATACAAAATGTACTTTTCAAATAATGATCTCATGTTTTTCTTATCCAAAGCAGCCTAGTTCAATGTGAAAAGGGAAAAATGTAGAATATTTTATCCATAATTGCAACTAAAACAAGGACAGGATAAAAATGAAAACAATGAAATTAGGGCCCTTCATCAGTTAACGTTGATTTAACCAGCAGATCACAGAACATCTGAAGCTCTGCAGGCCTCGTCTGCATCAGTAAGGTCAAAACGTTCAGCTTACGTTGTTTTTATTTCAAACTGGTGGCCAGTCCAGGTATTGTCCTTCCACTAAACCTTAACATAATGTTACAGATATTGTTGTCACTACCTGGTAGCAGGTACAGCAAAACTGAAGACAATTTGATGGACCATAAATCTGATTTGGGTTTTCTATACCTGCTGCTGACATCATAAAATACAAATAAAAAACTTTAAATAAACTGAGTGATTGGCGATGAAAAATGTTTAATGATAAAATAAACTTAACATTTACAAATTAGAGGAAAAATATGTAATAAAGTTTAAGTCATGTCATCTTTAGCACATTGTTCCATAAGGAGGGAAGATGAACGATCTGCACTTCAGGATCTGCTGTTCCCTGACCTCTGGTGGCCGAACTGCTGCTTCTAGAAACAATAAATCCTTCCTAGAAATCTCCAGGCCGGAGCTGGACGTGGTCTGGACGTCCTGCTGCTGGACCTCTCACCTCGTCCAGGTGCACCACGAAGGTGACGTTGCTGCCCATGTTGGCGGTGACTTTCCCGTCTTTGGTGGCCAGGCTGAGTCCTTTCGGGGGCCTGTTGGGGCACTGCTGCTTCCTGGCCGTGTACATCTCCTTCACGCCCTTGGTACAGTTGTTCAGCACCACTTTACGGTACCTTAGGAAGAAAACAGAGAAACTCTTCATTTCAGACCGTGGTGATCAGCTTTCATCTTCACATTGATGTCTTCTGTAGTTTTAAACTCATTTCCTGCTGCGTGAGCCGGTGGTGTACAGAGAAAGGTTGAAGTCAGCACAGCGTAGCTGTTTTGTGTTAACAGCGTTCGGGACTAGATGACAACTGACAAGACAAGCTGTGTGAGAGGCTGTGACACGGCAGGAAGTTTAATCAGTGCGGCAGAGAATAAAACACTGCTGCTGTGATTAAGCTTGGGAAGGTGTCCGTTCCCTGAGGAGCCTCCGAAACACGCAGGACAAACTTCTGAGGAACAACAGAGACACGGCGCATCGCAATGAGGGAAGTGATCACAGCTGCTGGGTGCAGGCTGGAGCCAGATCCACAGCGCCGCCCTGCTGGAAGAACTGCTACGAGGCGTGTTTACCACCAACTGAAACATTATATCACATTATTTACACAAATGGATGATTGAAAGTTAATAAAAATACTTCATTGGCCCCAAAGGACAATTAAATGTTGCATCTAAAAAATATGGAAAGATTGAATCTGTTTTTCAATCATTATTACAAAACATAAGTTATCAAATGTACAGCGTGAACACATGAAAGGCTTTTTGTTTGTGAAAAGATACCTTGATAACAATATCATCTTTTCCAAATTATTGCTTAGAACATGGATTTAATTCTCTGCTGCTCGTTTGAACATTTCTCCAGTGACGGTTTTCCCAAAATAGTTTTAAGAGTTTCTTCTCTGTTGGATCGTCGTATTCCCAGCAGCTTCTTCAGTTTACATCACTGCTGTATTAATCAGCCACTGTCCTTCAATGAAAAACTGAATGCTGAAAAAGCAGCATCTCTACATGTTTTCAGGTTTCTGTGACTAAGCCTCAGATGAAAGTGAAATGAACATTCGTCCTTGCTGTGCTGGTTTCTCCATTATTATTGAGTCTATGTGGAGTTTGTAATGTTTACAGCAGTCAAAAGGTAGAGACGATGTCTTCACTAGTTTCCCTTTTAGAGGAAACTGTGATTGGCAGCTGATTGGTTCACTGGAGGAATGGGATTCAGAGTTGATTGACAAGATGAGGTAAACAAAGAAATCTAAAGATCTTCCATCAGCGCCTCAAAGAGAGGAAACAAAAACAGAAAATGTGTTTGATTTGTCCTCCATAATGATCCTACGTTTCTAAAGAACCATTTGCAGGAGTGTGAGTGAGTTGGAAACAGATTGTGAGCTCCCACTTCCTGCCACAGAAAGACGTCGGTTTGTGGACTCAGGATGTGCAGACGGGTGCTATGAATCAGGTCCTACCCTGTGCTGTTGAAGTAGTTCTGACCCTGGCTGCAGCTTCTGGACACAGAGGACGGATTGAACCAGAAGGCCGGCCGGCAGTTCCCGTCGTTCCGCCGCTCGTATCCATAATCGCTGTCAGACGAGAGAAAACATCCACAACGCCTGATCAGCACCGGAGTGTGTGAACGGACACTTTCTGTCACCATCTGCATCATTATTACATATTGATTAAAGCTCCTCCTGCTGAGGCGTGGAGTCCAGCATGCCAGGACACCCAGCCTGCAGGAAGAGAGGTTACTGGAAATAATGACTTTTAATCCTCACAGATAACATTCAGCCTGTGATTTACATGCAGCCAAGTCAGGTGGGCGAGTGTCCGTTCTCATCAAGGTCCTGACGTTGATTTATCAGGTAATTACTGGGCCAAAACAAACAGAACCAACAAGACAGCAGCTGACCACTGCAGGGTGAGCCGGTCAGGGGAGGCAGAACCTTTTACATAAAGGCATTGTTCAGTTTTTATCTGGAGTAGGTATGAGCTGTCTGTAGCCTACTTGATTTGCTCCAGACTTGAATGCATTGATTCTAGAGACAGTTGGGGTGAAAGTGTCCTGCTTGTGACGTCGTTCGTTATTCTATTCGACTTGAACAACGACAGAAAAAACCTTTCAAACTTTAAAAGGAAGACGTAAAGTCTGAGCTGTTTTAAAGAAACGTCAACCGATTTTCCAGAGTTTGGTATTTTCCCTTGTTTGGCTCCAATTTGTCTCTTCAGATAAAATATTAAAAGCCCTGCAGAAAGCATTTCCAATGGAGAAGATAAACAATTTAAATTTAAAGCATTTGCTCAACAACATATTTGTTGACCTGAGTTATGATGATGAGGAGAGAAACTCCTCAAGCAGTTTGATGACATCAGACGACTCCACCAGCTTTATATCATTTATTACAATTCTGGCATTTCTACCTCTGATTTGTGATGTTTTGTAAAAATATTAATAAGCATACAGAACAAAATTAAATTACTCAAATTAAACAACTGAATTACTTTTCATATTCATATCTAATTTCATATTTAGAACAAAAGATTTAAAGTTAGATTTTTTCCACGGCCTAATTTCTCATCCTTAAATCTAAGTGCAGGTTGAGTTTTTACCACCTTCTCTGCTGGAGGTAGGAGCTAAAAAAGTTAAACCAGAAACCTGTAAACTTATCGCACATTAGGCTAATGGGGATGAAAACAGCAGAAGATGTAAAAAGCTGATTCCTCGAGTTTACACCTAGTTAACGGATGAGAGACATTAGTTAGATGTTTTAGGCATGTGCAGAAAAATCCTCTGTAAGGAGTAAGTACCAGGAAAACAGAGTTGGAAAAAGAAAGCAACTTTAAACGTGTTAAATATGAACCAATTAGCTTTTCTACAAACACGAGTTAGATAACTGCTGAATGTTCGGACCGCTTTTTTTCTGTTCCCCGTCATTACAAGATAAAAAATTCACCCAGTTTGGATTTACATACAAATTGAAACTATTCTCACGCCCACATGGTCTGAGCAGAATCCTAATCACAACAGGCTGCTAACAGATGCTACAAGGACAGACTGGGTGAGCGCTCAGCCACCGCAAGGAAACAGGAAGTCTGAAGACAAACAAGTCTGGTAGAAAACAAGAAACAACAAGAAAATATCACAAACATGTGTACTGGATGTACTGGATGTACTGGATGTACTGGATGTGTACTGGATGTACTGGATGTGTACTGGATGTACTGGATGTACTGGATGTGTACTGGATGTACTGGAAGTACTGGATGTGTACTGGATGTACTGGATGTACTGGAAGTACTGGATGTACTGGAAGTACTGGATGTACTGGATGTACTGGATGTGTACTGGATGTGTACTGGATGTACTGGATGTACTGGAAGTACTGGATGTACTGGAAGTACTGGATGTACTGGATGTACTGGATGTGTACTGGATGTGTACTGGATGTACTGGATGTACTGGATGTACTGGAAGTACTGGATGTACTGGAAGTACTGGATGTACTGGAAGTACTGGATGTGTACTGGATGTACTGGATGTGTACTGGATGTGTACTGGATGTACTGGATGTACTGGAAGTACTGGATGTACTGGATGTGTACTGGATGTGCTGGATGTACTGGAAGTACTGGATGTACTGGAAGTACTGGATGTACTGGAAGTACTGGATGTACTGGAAGTACTGGATGTACTGGATGTGTACTGGATGTGTACTGGATGTGTACTGGATGTACTGGATGTACTGGATGTGTACTGGATGTGCTGGATGTACTGGAAGTACTGGATGTACTGGAAGTACTGGATGTACTGGAAGTACTGGATGTACTGGAAGTACTGGAAGTACTGGATGTACTGGAAGTACTGGATGTACTGGAAGTACTGGATGTACTGGAAGTACTGGAAGTACTGGATGTACTGGAAGTACTGGATGTACTGGAAGTACTGGATGTACTGGAAGTACTGGAAGTACTGGATGTACTGGAAGTACTGGAAGTACTGGATGTACTGGAAGTACTGGATGTACTGGAAGTACTGGATGTACTGGAAGTACTGGAAGTACTGGATGTACTGGAAGTACTGGATGTACTGGAAGTACTGGATGTACTGGAAGTACTGGATGTACTGGATGTGTACTGGATGTGTACTGGATGTGTACTGGATGTGTACTGGATGTACTGGATGTACTGGATGTGTACTGGATGTGCTGGATGTACTGGAAGTACTGGATGTACTGGAAGTACTGGATGTACTGGAAGTACTGGATGTACTGGAAGTACTGGAAGTACTGGATGTACTGGAAGTACTGGATGTACTGGAAGTACTGGATGTACTGGAAGTACTGGAAGTACTGGATGTACTGGAAGTACTGGATGTACTGGAAGTACTGGATGTACTGGAAGTACTGGAAGTACTGGATGTACTGGAAGTACTGGATGTACTGGAAGTACTGGAAGTACTGGATGTACTGGAAGTACTGGATGTACTGGATGTACTGGAAGTACTGGATGTACTGGATGTACTGGATGTACTGGATGTGTACTGGATGTGCTGGATGTACTGGATGTACTGGAAGTACTGGATGTACTGGAAGTACTGGATGTACTGGAAGTACTGGATGTACTGGAAGTACTGGATGTACTGGATGTACTGGATGTGTACTGGATGTACTGGATGTACTGGATGTACTTGATGTACTGGAAGTACTGGATGTACTGGATGTGTGCTGGATGTGTACTGGATGTGCTGGATGTGTACTGGATGTACTGGATGTACTGGATGTACTTGATGTACTGGAAGTACTGGATGTACTGGATGTACTGGATGTGTACTGGATGTACTGGATGTGTACTGGATGTACTGGATGTACTTGATGTACTGGAAGTACTGGATGTACTGGATGTACTGGATGTACTTGATGTACTGGAAGTACTGGATGTACTGGATGTACTGGATGTGTACTGGATGTACTGGATGTGTACTGGATGTACTGGATGTGTACTGGATGTGTACTGGATGTGCTGGATGTACTGGATGTGTACTGGATGTACTGGATGTGTACTGGATGTGTACTGGATGTACTGGATGTACTGGATGTACTGGATGTGTGCTGGATGTACTGGATGTGTGCTGGATGTGTGCTGGATGTGTACTGGATGTACTGGATGTACTGGATGTGTACTGGATGTGTGGTGGATGTGTACTGGATGTACTGGATGTGTACTGGATGTGTACTGGATGTACTGGATGTACTGGATGTACTGGATGTACTGGATGTGTACTGGATGTACTGGAAGTACTGGATGTACTGGATGTGTGCTGGATGTACTGGATGTGTGCTGGATGTGTGCTGGATGTGTACTGGATGTACTGGATGTACTGGATGTGTACTGGATGTGTACTGGATGTGTGCTGGATGTGTACTGGATGTACTGGATGTGTACTGGATGTGTGCTGGATGTGTACTGGATGTACTGGATGTGTACTGGATGTGTGCTGGATGTGTACTGGATGTACTGGATGTACTGGATGTGTACTGGATGTGTACTGGATGTACTGGATGTACTGGATGTGTACTGGATGTGTACTGGATGTACTGGATGTACTGGATGTGTGCTGGATGTGTACTGGATGTACTGGATGTGTACTGGATGTACTGGATGTGTACTGGATGTGTACTGGATGTACTGGATGTACTGGATGTGTACTGGATGTACTGGATGTACTGGATGTACTGGATGTGTACTGGATGTACTGGATGTACTGGATGTGTACTGGATGTACTGGATGTACTGGAATTTCAGAAAGCACAATAAACTGAACCAAAGACAAACATCCATGCAGTAATATTGCTAGAAAGAAGAGTCACATGATGATGGTCAGAAAAAACTACTACTACTACTAAACCCAGTGGATCCCGGTAGTCATGGGAACCCAGTGGATCCCGGTAGTCATGGGAACCCAGTGGATCCCTGGTAGTCATGGGAACCCAGTGGATCCCGGTAGTCATGGGAACCATGGCTACCATGGCAGTTGGGGGCTGCAAACAGCCATGAAAAACTAAAATCCATGTTTACTTCTGAGTATATAAAATAATTAATTCTAGTCTTCCTGCAAACAACAACAGGTTACAGAATGTGAACTGAAGATGTCTGGAAACTCCTCTTAGGTCAGTTGGATGTCATTTGCGATGGATCAGATTCTCTATAACTGACCTGCAGCAAAAATACCAGAAAAATATTTATTTATGTGTGAACAGTTTGTAAGCTGAATAATATTTGAAATAAGCTACATAAAAGATTAAATCATGTCTTTATTATAAAAACGTGATGTTTTAACCGAGGTACATGAGCTTTTTAATTGGCTTTATCAGATGTTTATAAAAGTAATCAGAAGTTTGAACGGATGTCAAATAAAAGCCTAAATTAAAAAGTAAAAACTGCCAGTGTTCCCTCTGCTTCAGGCTGCTTCCTCTGCTTTTTTCATTTTACAGTTTCAGTTCTTCAGACTGGCTGTAACGTCTCTGGTCGTCATTCTGCCTGCGCTGCTGTCACTGTATTTTCCACTACAGCAAACATCAATTACGGTAACTTTCTCCTAACAAAACCTGTATCCGCTTGCTGGGTTCACTCATACAGGCAGGTATTAAAAAATAATTAGGAGACGAGTGCGTGCAGAAGAACACAGAAAGTCCGACTGCAGGTCAAATCAACCATTTTTTCCAATCTGCACAATTTATTTGCCTGTTTACTGCTGCTGCTTGTCAGCCTGCAGGACTCACAGATCCGCCCTAAAGAGCAAATCTGAGTGGACTGAAGAGGGAATTTAATGGTTGTTGCACAGATGTACTTGAAAAATAATAAATTGGTACAGAAGGGCAGCTGCTTTTTAATAGGACAGATATGTTTTCATGTTTTCACTGAGCACAGTATCCCAATGAATGACCTGCTGAGCTTCAATCACATCTGACGGAATCCACTGAGAATAATTCAAGTATTAGCAGAGGAAAATTCCTGAAAGGATTAATAAGAAAAAGAAAAATGCCTGTTTGAAACTTCTACGTGTGGCGGCATTGGAGAACAAATACCCCTGTTAATGAAGCTCTCCTCAGCAGACAATGGAGAGCAACATAATCCTCCTCCACGATTATGAGGAAAGGAGCCACTGAACAAAGGCGTGCGTCTCCTTACCATTCAAAATCATGAGCTCGGCAAATACAGGATTCAGCTGAGAGGATTCTGGAGTAGTCCCTTCCCAGCATGCAGTAGTTTCCAGGCCGGCGTTTCATGTAAATCTGCTTCTGACCCATTACACACGGCTCGCCCTGTGTCGACACAACAGCTGTCAGTGAAACGTTTCACATCAAGGCCTGCAGGCTGGTCAGTATGAGCTTCACCTTGTTGTGCAGGTGCCAGGTTTGGTAGTCTTCCTCAGTGCACTTCCTGCTGAAGATGGACTTGTAGTCTATCTTGATGAGCTGCCACTCAGAGCGGTGGCTGAAGTGTCCAAAGAAGCTGCAAAAGCAAAATGGATGGACTTCAATGTTAAATCTAAGCAACAAACCAAATCAGCAGGACATTTTCTGTACGTGATCCGTGAATTTAAACAGGACAGAAAAGCAGGTTGCAGCCAGTTCCTTCATGAAACGAATGCTTCAGTTTCTGGATTTACAGGAAACTGTGGTGGAACGTGTGCTGGACATACGAGGCATTTTCAGGAACTGGTACGTTCCAGTACTTACAGTGAACTTCTACACTCAGAGCAACAGACCAGAGCCTTCAGCTCACCATCAGCAACCTGCAGTGATGCTTTAGTGACAGCTGCTTTCTAGACTCAGCAACTTTTAAAAACCTCCAACACACTTTACTAAGAGCAGTGACAGAATCCTGGTGAAAATGATTCAACAAGATCAAATAAAATATGAAATACAAAAATATCAATGAAAAATAAAAGCTCTCAATGCAGCAGTCTGGGCTTTGATTCCTGATCTTGTGACCTTTGCTGCATGTCTTCATCTTTTCTCTCTCTGCCCTTTTCCTGTCTAACTACTGCAAATAAAAACCACTACCTCCAGAAAAATCTTTTTCTTTTTTAATATTTTTTAGATGACCGCCAAACACAACATCTAAACGGTCCATAAAATACCCTAGAACAAAACAATGATGTGTTTTAAAATACATTTGGATGGTTTGAGTGTTGCTGGACTCACGTCATGATCTGGTTGTCAGCGCCGGCCTCCACCAACACTCCGTCCACAAACAGCAGCGCCGAGGAGAAGCTGTGCTGGGTCCACTGCCTCCCTTCATCAAAGCTGACCCTGTGTCAGATCGCATTCCCGTCACAAACCCGGCATCAGCGGCGGCGCGGAAAACAGACGCTCCCTATTTAATTCTGGTCATAGGGGAGGGTTTAGGTGGGGATCAGAATGACTGGCTTGTCTCAACAGAGCCGTCTCAGAGCCTCTGTGCAATTAGCTACTGTAGCTTTGGGTAAATATCAAACGGCTGAACATTAAAGGGATATTTAGGAGAACGTCAGTCCGAGTATCAAAGCAAAGAAGCAGAAAACGTCTTCAGAGAACATGAAAAGAGAAAGTTTGGGGTGTCAAAAAGGAAAATGACACCATGTCTTGTCCCGGGTAAAAAGTTGACACAGAGGTGAGAAAACAAAACCGGAATAGAAGTGTTTCATGTCTGAGCACAAGAGTGCATGGGGAGAATGAGACAGCGAAAAAATTGGACAACTTTCATCATCGGCTCCTGGGCTTTATTGATTCTGACAGCTTATCAACATCGGTGCTGAGGTGAGAACAACTGGAAGTACCTGAGTGTGACATGGAGTGAAAAAAAAACTGAAAATCCCCCCATGTTGCCTCAGAAAGCCTCCTGCTGTCACTTGGCTAAAAGCAGTGACAACAGCAAAGCACTGATGTGCACCTGTTGTCGGACTGAGCCAGAGGAAGTGTTAAACTGCACACTGGCTGTGAAAGACATACCACTCCATGGAAACACAGGCCTTTTCATAACACTCAGGTTTTTCCCTGCATCATCCCACTTAAATTGGGAGGGAGACAAAAACCCAGCTGGCCACACTTCACTGGTTCTAAAACTAATTTCAAAATTGGTGCAAAAGCAAGTGGAGGACGGATCTGGTCTCACTTGGATTAGCCTGCACTGAGGCACGGCATACGTTTTCGATTTGGCAAGAGGAAGGCAACGTGTTAATGAAAACCCTAAGAGGGGGTCAGACGTCCGACTCCTAATGAAAATTGGCTTGGGGGGAAAAAGTCACATCTTTCAAGTTAGATTGGCTGGAACTCTATGCATCTGACTGTGCACAAAGTGCAACCGTAAATGAATCACGTGCAACATGCATGCTCTTTCTTAGGACTGTAAAAAGCTTCATTTAAAATTGGGATGACCATTAACAGCAGGAAAGCAATTTAAGAAAAGAACCTTGTGCAACAAAGTTTGTTACCAGAGATGTTTAGTTGGCACAGACGGCTGCTTCACCGCAACGAGGGCGCCTCCTTTATCCAGAAACCAGATATTGTGCTCTTCTTCAAAAATCTGCAAAGACAAACAGGAAGGAATAAAAAGGTAAAAACATCATAAATTTACTTATTTACACCAAGAAGGTTTTCTCAGCACTTTTTCCACATTTTGTTCCGCATGTTCCAGCCAGAATTAAATTTAAGGAAATTAATCTCTTTCCTCAAAACTCTACACACAAACACAACAATGTGGATTTTTTTAAATGTTTCGCACATTTGTTAAAAATAGGAAGCAAAAAACAAATCACATTTGTAGAAGAATTCACAGCCTTTGACATAAAGGTCAAAACTGAACTGTTTGCACTGATCATCCCTGTAAACATTTTTTAAAATACGAAGGTAATTTAAAAAACGTTACACTAGATGTTTTTACCAAGTATTTTAATAGAACATACTCTTAACATTTCCACAAATGATGGGACTGATAATGTAATGTATTTAAAAAACTAGTTTTTTTGTCAGTATGTTGCAAGTTTATTTTTTAATGTTCCACTGAAGAAAATGTTCTGAGCATAAATATAAAAGTTAAATTGTTCTTCAGTTAGAAAATCTAAACTAATTACAAAACAAACTGTTTTGTTAGGAAGAGTAATCTTGCTGGTGTGGCTCCAAAAAATGTTTAATTTGACCAAAGTCAAAAAGTTGCTAAATTAAAAAAAAAAAAAAAAAAACATTTGCAAGGAAAAACTTTGACTTTACTGGTTAAGTAAAAAATCTATTTTAAGTGTTACAAGATAGAAAATGATATACCACAACAGTCTTCAGTGTTTTAACACACATTAGGCAGATGGATTTAAATATGGAAACATTTCTTATAAATCGTTTCCAATGGATTTACTTTGATCCTATTAAAAAGAACCAATCAGGATCATTTTAAAATTATTTGAAAAATAATCAAAACTACCAACTTTACAGTTCATATCGAAGATGACAAAAGAACTTTCACTTAATGTTACCATTCCTGCTCATCTATGTATAAAAAACAAGCCAAGCAGGTAAAAATGAGCCAAACAGCCTCTTTCCTTCAGTCCACAAATAAAACTCGACATTTAACTTCTGGAAAAAGACAACTTAGAATTTTTGATATAAAGAAATGTGTTTCCACTTTTTGACGTTTTACTTCTAAAGAAAACAAAAGTTTTGTAGAACCAGTGTTAACACATGAACAGGATTTTCATGTTTGATGAGACATCTGCATCCAAAAATAATATTACTGGAGGTTTTGCTTTTCTTATTAAATCGATCGTTAAAATATTAGTTAGTTTTTTCTTCTTTTAGACATTAAATCCATGCTGTAATGTTCAAAGGGGAACTTGGTTACAGATTCCTGCAGAGTTACAAACTGCCACAGTTTCATACTGGTTTCCAGCTCAGTGAGCTGCTGGGGGAAACGTTACGGTTCTTCTCACCGGTCTCCAGTTGTTCCCTGCATCCGATGATACGAACATGCCAACGTTGTTATAAGACAGCTCTGCTCCAATATTTCCTGCAGTGGAAATGAGAATATGACAATCAAGTCACAATGGGATCACAGATAAAAAGCTGCACAAACCAGGTGATGTTTAGGATTTATGTTCCAAGAAAGCTGAATATTTCTTAAACACTCCCCAGGATCTCTCCTAACCCCCTGGAATGCATTCGGAGGAGCCTGCTCTCCTTGTGGCAGCGTTGCAGGCTTACAATTCAAGCCTCCAGTGCCGTTTCTGGTGAGCCTGAAGTGGGCAAACTGGTTTTATTGTGTTGATCTGCTGCGCTGTCTTGGCCGGGGCTCAGTGCGTAGACATGTGTTTGATCTGGATGCTGTTTGTCATGTTGGTAAAATAATCTCTGCACCAGCTGATGGCTTAAAAGGCGCAGCGGGTAAAGTGAGCTGCCGTGCCAAAGCAAAGTCTCGGCCAGCGAGACGAACACACACGTCAGCGCACACTGAGCCGTCCAGGCAGCAGAGGTGAACGATTAGTCAGCATTTTTACACACATAAGAGAAAAACACACTAAATCATAAATGTGCTCACCCTCCTTAAAAAGGCAAGTCCTGCTAAAAAATCTATTTACCGTCATTTTTCTTTTGCCTTTGCAGACAAATCAGAAAACGAACAGAATTGCTTCGTGGTCATGTACATTGCTTGATAATCTTACAGACCCATTAAATGAAATAAATCAGTAGAAACGGTTTTGTTACAGTATTCCCTAGGTGGAACACATTTTATAGATTTATTACACACAGACTGATGTTAAGGATTTGTTCTGTTATTTATGATTCTCTTTAAAAACATTTAGGATATTACATCAGACCAATAAAATTAAGATTAAATATAGAAATTCTTTAGCAGAACTGCATGGTGGAGCATTTCTGCCATGTCATTTCTGATTTGTTGCTGGTATAGAGTTTTGTTGCTGCTTGGTTCTGGATCTGTGCAGCCGGACGAATATGTGCTATTACTTTTCTTTTGGATGGTTTTTATGACGTGGTGATTTACAGCCAACAGCAGCTGATTAGCATCTTAAATAACACCTAAACTACAACGCTTAATCCCAGTTACAAGGAGACGTCATGGAGGCAGAGCAGGACCAACGAACACAGAGAGTGGGACGAAGTTCAAACTATGTGTGTCCCGACTCCAGCTAGAAAGACTCTGTTCGTCCTTCTAGCCATTCGACCAGACAGAGATTTAAAGAGCAGCGGCAAAAGCAAATGAACTGGATTAGCAGAGCTTCAAAACAACTGATGGTGTCATCCAGGACATGTTACTGTGGGATGTCGTCTCTACTGCCAGGAACTTAATCTGTCATCATGTCATTACAGTAATGAGCCTGTTAGCATAGAGCAACACTCTTCAGTCAGAGGCCTCTGCAGCTGCAGGAGGACTGACTGCTACGCTCAAGTTCAAAGCATCACCATCCAGAAGATACCTGGATGATGTGCTACAACACTTCATTTCCCTTTCAGATACAATATTTTGAATAGAACTGAATGAAATGTTTGCTTAATGAAAAGAATGTTTAACACCTACTTAACCAAAGTTCTCAATTATCCAATATGACTTTAATGTCATCAATCAGGGAGACGATCCTGAACACTATGACTGTGGCAGAAGTCAAGAAGCTGCAGTGTAAGAAAAAGTAGATATTAAACTGAGACATGGTCAGGATAACAAGTTAAAGTCTCACCTGTGGCAACGATGATCCCCGGAGCAGAGCTCTTGGTGGAGATCGTTCCCGACACGTACGGGTTCTCTGACGTTTGCAGTTGGAGATGAAGGGAACAAGATGGCTGAAGAAGATTGGAAAAATGCATTTAATGACAGAGCTCAAAAAGCACAATGTGAATCAATAAATGACAATTTGAAGAAATATGAAATAGAATAATGTGAATCCATACGGATTGTTTTTCAGTTGATGTTTGTGTTTAGTTTTTTTTTTATAAATCCACATTGTCTGAATGTGTCTTTAGGATAAAAGGGGAAGATATTATAAGATTGTTTCTTCTTTCTGCTGCCTTTCATTTTATGGATTTATATATCTTTTCTATTGTGTATAATTCTTTAGTTTTTAATTAAATGAATAAATTCCTAACAAACTAACTAAACAAGCAGGGAACTAAATACATTTAGGGACCTAAATGTAGTAAAGTCCCTTTACTACATTTAGTAAAGGGACATTTAGTAAATGTCCCTTTAGTATTTAGTAAATACTAAAGTCATTTATTGACCAAATAAATAAACCAAAATTTATTTGGTCAATACATTTTGGTTTATTGACCAAAATCCCAAAACAATTTGTCCAAGATCCTTTTGAAGAATGAAGGCGGTTCTGAAGGCCCAACCTGACACCAGCACACTGTGCCTAATAAAAAGGCCACTGAGTGCATAATTACCATATCACGTCAAATTATTTAAATAAATAAAAAGCAGAAGTTTTTTTTATCTAGAAAGCATTAAAATAACAAAACCAGCAAAAAGATTTGTTAGTCTTCAAAGAGAACAAACTGCGTTTTAACAAGTTCTGCTAATTGCCTTTAATCTGTCATTAATACAAAGAGAGAAGAAATTTGCATTAAAGTATGAAGGCATGCCTCAGAGGCATCCACACAACAGAATACAATTACAAATGCTCACAGTGCAGAAAAACAATGTCTGCTTTCATCTTAGCAGCAGACAGCATGTCACTGGTGTGAGGACATCAAAGCAGTGGGACTGAACAGGGCAATCAAAAGGAATCTATGGCAGTAATTAAAATGTCACATGAATGTGCAATCACAGGGAACCTGGAAGCCACGCAGCCCGGGCCTGAAATCACCTCTTAAGCAGCATGGAGTCCTACTAATGTCTCAAAACATGATTCCTCCCAACAGTCGGCCTGTTAGCTTCAGTAGTGGGGAGGCTGTCTAATGAGGACAGAATGTTAACACATGCAGTCGATCTGGATCCGTCACTCTGGCACCGATTCTACCTCATTTTCTGATCTGCTCATGTTGCCTCTCTCGGTCGGCTCTCGCCCCAACAGGTCGAGGCAGACACCCGCCCGACGGGGACTGGAGTCGGATGTTTTCCCCGCTGCCGCCGATTGTCTTCTAAAAGGAAAACTGCTGAGCTGAAGGGAAGATTTGTTGCAGTCTGCCGGTTATCTTTATGAGACGGGTTCCTTTTTTAGAAAGAAAGTCTGAGGCCATGGTTCTCCTCTGGAAAAAGGTGAAATACTTTCTCTTTGTCAGGTCAGGATTAGTCATTGCTTCAAGGATCTTCATGTCTTGCTTAGTCTTGCTCAAGAGTAATGGCTGGATGGAGCAGAAGATGGATGAATGGATCGGGGCTTTGTCTGCGGTAATGAGGATGTTGTTCCCGTCTGTTGTGGTGAGCAGAGAGCTGGACTGAACTAAAACATCGTAATTAACCGCTCTGTCTTTGTTTTAGCCACAAACTGCGGTCATGAGGTAGATCAACATCCTGAATACCAGAATCTGACGGTAGCTTCTGCTGCAAGCCGCTGCCTTAGAGAAACGACAGGTAGATCTCTCATCCAGCAGATCTTCAGGTCTGAAGGACTCTGAACCAAATGGAACATGTATATCTTTGACTGAACTCTGACTTTGACTAGGCCACTAAAACACAGACTTTATTCCGTTCATTCTGTTGCAGAGTTGCTGCTGTATTTAGGACCGTTGTCCTGTTGATGACCCACTGTAGGCAAAGCTCATCCAATCAGTCGGTGTAAAATCAACAGGACTTTTCTGTTTCAGTGGTGAGAACATGCAGCAGGTCTGCAGGGTCGATTATTAACCAGGTTGGTAACGTGACTCTAGACGACATTAGTAAACTAGGCTGGCCGACCGACTGACTGCCCAGGTGGCTGCAGAACAATAAGTCCTGTATCCATCATTTATATTGAATATCAAAGGTTAGATAACATGCTTCAAAGGAAGGTATGAATCAGAAGAATCCATAGATACAAAATATATCTGCAAGTTTTTTTTATAATAACCAAGATTAAAAGTTTTCATTCAATCAACGTTCAGTAAGTTCCTGTTCTGCTCAGAAAGTGGAGAGCAAGTTGAAAATCAATCTTTGGCTCGTGATTCTGATTCTCCATCACTGAAATTATGAAAGACTCCAGGAGGAACTGACCGGGTTCTGTTCATGTTTGCATACTGTAAATCTATCTGCCTCAATCTATGATGATGTCTGACTGTCATACAACTTTTAATATCCACCTAAACACTTTGCCTTTACTGCCTTCTTGTTGGTAACCAGAAATATTCTGCATCCAGAATCTAAAACATCACAAAGCTTTACATCATCCACCTGTTTAACACCCAGTCCTGTCCTGCCTTTCCTGACCGTTCAGAGAAACGATCCTGTCCTTTTTACACACCGACTGTCCAGATGAGATGGGTCACTGAAAACCCGCATGGAGCAGCAAGCGTATCATCATCCGACATCAGGGGAAGTTTAGAGTTTAATTCCTTAACAGGATCTGCAGAAGCATCAGCTGCTGCCTCCGGCTGGCGGTCAGGGTCGTTCTCACACAGGAGGGTGAGGTCATCCGGCCTCCTGCCCTCCATTCGTCTCACCAAGGGCTTATGGAGTGACCCAGAAGGGTTTGCCCTCAAACAACTTTCGTCTCTCAACTTCTGATGATGGATTGCCTTCACAATGAAGGTGGCTCTGCTGTATTCCCAAGCCAACCTCATTCTGGACCTGGTCACCCAGCAAACTGCCCTGTACACGTTCCTAAGAGGCTCCATTCCCAGCTGTGACAGAGGTCCAGCAGGGTTTTAAATCCAGCCCGTCAGGGTCAGGTGTGGGCCAGCGCATTACGTTTGAACCACAGAGGGAGTTAATGGAATACGTTGGACCAGCTGAACTCTGGAACCTCCTGATGTTGCATCAGATTTTTACGCACCGTTTCAAATCGAATGAGGATCTTCAAGCATCACAGAGACGTCCCCATGTCCGCCCGGTGCTCGGTCACAACGGCATTACGTGGAATTACGTTTTGTGTTCTGATCGTTTCCTTCTTATGCATTTATGTTCTACTGGTTTCACCTCATTCAGATACCTGAATGATTTAAGCTCTCTGGTTTTCACCGTCTTCCACTTCTCTCTGCCCAGGTTCTGCTTCGGTTCTGAAGGTTTTCTGTTTCATCATGAAATTCTGTGAAATGTTCATGTTCGTTCAGGTTCTTGTCTGTGTTTTGGTAAACTTTATGCACATAGCCTCCACACAACCACCACAGCCTGGCGCCTCCTCTTCATCATGGCCACCAGCTTGGTGCTGTGGGACAGAATCCCATCCCTTACCAGAACGCGTTTCCAGTCAGCCAGGGTGGCTGCTTCACTCTGGCACAAAACGATTGTTACCATAAAGAAAAGAAAGTAACAAAATGACCAAACAATCACCTTGTTACTTTTTGTAGGATAGATTATTACAGAATGTTTGTGAGACTGAAAATAAAATGAGAAGTGCAGTGAGTTTGCAGAACATTTTCTACGATAAGTTGCTGTGAAACAAAGCTCTGCTCCGTTTTCCAGTTTACGGCAGATTGCTGCAGGTTGCTCCCACAGCCGGTTCCCCTCAGGTGAGCCCTTCAGCACTAAATGTGTACAAACACATATGAACTCCATTCTGATGCCAAACACATTGTGAGATTGAATAAAAATCAGCCTAGTTGTAACTTAATTACAACTAATGGCTTATTATTTGAATGCCTTACAATGAAGTGAAGCTGTAAACTATAAATCATTATTTCTAATTATGCCTGGCAGTGGTCCACCTGGCATATCCTCTCCACATCAGTGTGAATATGAGCAGAATGATGGTTTGAGCTCCAGGAAATATCCGGCCCGGTGTTTTACCAGGATGCAGTGGATGTTGTTTCCATCCAGGTCTGCAGTCGGCGCCTGAAGGAGCCTCCAGTCCCGGCCTTTGTTGTAGGTGATGTAGGTCTTCACCTGGTTGTCCTGCTTCTTGTTTGCGATTAGCATTCCTTTGATTCCAGCCACCTAATGGACACAGACACAAAACACTTCATTCTTTTTCACGTTTCAAATGCAAAACAGAAATTACGTTTTTACATCTAAGGCTCACACCAATCCCCTGACAGAGAGGTTGCCTGTGATAAGGGAGAGGCTCCAGCACTCCCATCTTAGAAGGCATTCGGTGCTGCGGCAGCAATCTTCACCGCTCCGGTTAAATGCAAATGGAATGCTTATCGTCTCCTTCTGTTGTTGACAATTGTCTGCAGAGACGGTGGCAGGTAGCTCTAAGTGCTATCTGTAATTATATCCTTATGTGTCTCAACAATACAGGCAGGATAAAAGACATCTTGTCTGTTTTCCCTCAGGAAGACTGAATCACAAGAATAAAACTCAGACCTTCAGAAGGCCATCTGAACCCTCCAGCTCAAGGAGTTTTCTCTCCTGAAAAGCTGCCAGACCAACACAGTTAGACGACTTTATGTTCCGACACCATAAACAGACGGAAACATCCCGAGCAGTCACCTCCATCATCAAAGTCTCTGTTTCAGGTAATAGACGAAGCAAAGCAAAGTGAGTTATGTGATGGAAAGGACGCGGCCCCTCCGAGTGGTTGCCATAGTGAGGGGCTCCTCTTGGATGTGCTTCCCTCCCTGCAGGGGCACATCTTTATAAGTGGCACTAATAGGCTGCACATTTGACATTGTCAGAGATACATGGCGCTCAAGATGGATGCAGCTAATGAGGGTCCCCCCATCCTGATCCAACCAGACATGTCAATCGCTGCAGTTATTATTTATTGCCTCCACCTACTCGCTCTTTCTCTCCTTCTCACACACACACTTGAGGATCATGCACGTCCACTAGCATGGCTCTCCCTCCATCCATCATTTACACCTACATGACTTTTTGTGCAACACAGCGAAGGATGCCAGCAGAAGTTTCGGCTCCACAGATTACTCTGAAGCGCGAGTGTATGTGCGTGCAGACAGAACGAAAACGAAGCCTGGTGATGAGCTGCAGCATGAAAGCAAAGATGAACTCTACCAGGTGGTTTTTAATAACGTCTGCTGCAATGCAAAGCATCAGAAATAAAAACTAATGGCAGTTTTTCTGTTTGGTTTTCCTGATTGTAGAATAATAAATGGTTCTGAATCACCTTCTTACCAACCTATAAGCCTTTATGTATCAATTTATTCATCCAATCCTTCATGTGGCCTCCAGGTGACAGATTAACACCAAACTCCACACACAGCAGCAGAGTAGCTAAGTAATTAGTAGCATTTACTCAATTACATTTATTTGAGTAACTTTTTGGAAAAATAATACTTTTAGGAATAGTTTACTATGCTGTACTTTTACAGGTTGAGTAATTTTATTATGCAGTATCGCTCCTAATAGTTGAGTAAAATTCCTGGATGTGAGTAACTTCACTGAGTGAAGAAACGGATGGATTTAATCAAAATTCAACAGGCACAGATACACACCTGCAGTTTTTTCAAGTTTCATAAGTTTTATATGAAAATACACTGATAAAAAAATTTTCAACATTACTTTATATTCAGGTGCTTCTGATGATGTAATATTTTCATATGAATTTACATGTTCTGATCTCAGTGCTTACACAGTAAGAGTGGAGGATGGGAGTAATATGGTCATGTCTGACCGGCATCCAGGACGTGGTTCTGTGGAAAATCCCCTCTGCAGACTGTCATAGAGCAACAGTCTTCAGTCAGAGGGATCTTCAGATCAGATGTAACACTGACTGCTTCTGGAGATCCTTCCTGCTCACAGCATTGCCATCCATACCAACCATGTAAAGACACTTGGAAACTAAAGGTTAGACATTTAATTTCCCTTTGGGATAGATACTATACTTTTGAACTGAACTGAATTTCAAACTAACACAAAAGCGCTGTAGATAAGTGGTAAAAGCCTAATCACTTCCAGCATTCTTTCCCAATAACAGTTATCTACAGTTTTCATAATGCGATCAGCAGCAGTTGATATTCAGAGGGACAGAGCCTGTCTGGGTTTCTCCTTTGGCTTTAAAACGGCCTGACAGCCTCCTCATTTATCTTCCTGTTGTTGCTGCATTGGAGAGCAGCTTCTCACTGAATTCAATAAATGCGTTCACTGTATCGTCTGCAGATCACAACGCTGCCACTGATCTTATGAGAATGCATTTCATTAGAGGCACAGAGTCGTTGGTGAACAGCAGGGGATCACCGATTATCTAAAGTGAGACAACTAAGTTATATATTTTATGACTCATTTAAAGTTTTAACGCCTTCATGAGTTTAACTTCGCAGACAGGAGGAGCTGAACAGGGCCAGGATCAGCATGTCATTATTTACACAGACAACATGTTACCCGTGTCTTCGATTGATCACCTGGGGCTGGTAATGGCAAAGTCAAAAGCAGAGAGTGAAAAGATAAATGACTGCTGATGCACCGAATCCCTGACAACCAGGAGCCTCCTGCTAAAGCAGGAAGTTTAACGAGTTCGCATAGAAAAATGACAGCAGTTCTCCAACAAACGGCCTGTGATTACACAAACTGCTCCTATGAAGTCTGACCAACAATAAAATCATTCCACTAATTGAGGAGGTAATTGTGCAGTTTTCAGCGTGGGGTTAGAAAACTTTAACGTTTTCTTCTGTGGGAGAAAATCAGCGAGTGTCTTTGTGAGGAAGCACAAGATGGAGCTCTCTTACCAACGACACGAGTCCTGGCTGCATGAAAACGTTCTGCCTTGTTTAACTGATCCATTCATCACAGGCAGCATCTCTGTTTAGGATAAGATCAGAACTGGAGACGCAGCAAGGCTGCAAATACAGTGAAGCCCATTTCTGTCTCATCCTGCAGTCCAAACAACTTACCATCTGGGTTGACAAAGTAAAAGCACTTATGGGCCACAAAAAACAAGCTTTATTGTGTAACGATTCAGTTTTATCTGCATGAAAATGAACACACTATTTAAATGAAATGAGTAAACTACTCTAATCTTAACAAAAATTCACTGGATGCTGATAGTTTGATTTTCTGTGAAATGGAAAAGAAAGCAAAACCGTGTTTATGGACTTATGGAAACTTTGTGTTGTACATTTTCTACATCACGACATGCAAACAACTTAATGTCCAGGCAGCAGAGACAATATTCCACAGTACTTTGTCTTGAATGACACTATCAGTTGTTGAAAGAACTGCTAACCCACCTCCTTTGCTTTTGCAATTCCTCTTTAAATTTGTGTGGCTGTACGGTTAGAAACCCGGGAAGGGAAATGTTTGAGTAAACAATACGATCCTTGAAAATCAGGATGGATGGAAGAGATAGATTGAACTTCCTCTTCCTCTTTTTGGGAGTCGGGGTCATAGTTCAGGAGTCATTTGAGCTTTTGAGATGCTAATCAGGTGCTCACAATTATAAAAATGAAATCTTGTTGCCGTGGTTACACATCATAACTGTCCAAAAGCAAAAGAGAAAAATAAAGAGCAAAAATCCTTCCAGCTGCTCAGCATCCAGAATCAGAATAATTGTCCAAACATGCAACAGCTCAAAAAAAGGAATAAAAGGTCTAGAATATAAAAATCTACTAATTTGCTGGCCTGCCACATTTTCAGCTACATGGACTGCAGATGGCCGACAGGCAGCATTTTGTTTTACTGCACAGTTCAATTTCCTCAGTCCTTCAAACAAACTTCTCCTCTTGACGACAAATTTCTGCATTTTTATGCTCCGTCTGGTTTACCTCATTACTTTTTTCTGTTTGTTATTTTTATCATACAAAAGAAGCACTTTGTGTTGCCCTCCCTGTGAACGAAGGGAGCTCCATAAATGAAGCCTTGACTGACTGATATGTGAAGTGTATCTAATGGGCCACAGTTTTTCTTCAGCGGTTGTGGGGGTACGAGGCGATCGATGGGATTCTGTTCATTTCATCCACTGGAAATAAAAGCCAGGACGGCAGCTGGCCTCCTAAAGAGGTCCGGCAGTCTGGGAGAAAGTGTGACACAAAGACAGAAAATGACTTTCAGAAGAATGGCTGGTTTTCCAACAGGCTCTGCACACACACGTTATTAGAGCTGACGGTGGGAAAATGGGCTGAAAGATGTTCCAGCAGGTTTATTCCAAACCCACCAGGTGTCAGCGTACGGTACAATTCATCCAAAGCTGTTGGGCTCGGTGGGTGGGGCCTTCCCCCGGCCACTTTTATTCCTCTTTCATGCTTCTTCCAACTGATTTATTTATTCTACTGGCTTGTATAGCAGCACAGGTGCTTCCAGACGGTTCTCAGCTATTTGCATGCATCTACTTAAAGCTGCATTGAGCGCCGTCTCCCACCGCAGAAATGAAGCAGTGTCACATGGAAAGGGGAGCTGCACTCACAATCAGCGCACATATCCACAGCCTGGGCAGGAGAAGTAATGGCATTGTTAATTACCGCCCCGCTGCCACTGCAGCTGCCCAATATCTCACTTCCTTCCTCCATTCCCTCCATCACACCTGCCAGTGTTGGAGTGATAAACTGGGTTCACAGAGGAGCGCAAAGGGATGGAAGTGAACTCTCCTGCTATGAATGCAAACACATACAGTATGAAGGCAGCGAGCTAACAAGGTCCAGTCTGCAGCTTCACAGCACTGAGCCACATTCTCTATGCTGTGTGTGTCTGCTGTCAGGAAGATGGACGAGTGCAGCCTGTTATGCAAACCTGTCCACATTCAACAAGTCAACTAAAACAAACTCTAAGGTAACTCTCTGGATGTATGGATGTCATCCTGGCTTCCACAGCTCTGTCTGCACCTTCATTACAAATAATCACAAAACATTCAGTAATTCTGTTTGGGGCCGCCATGTTCTTGTTTTCTGCTCACAATTTGTAACCCATTTTGCTAAAGAAAAACTTTACACACATAGAAAATGTTGTTTTTAATGAAAATACCATTACTTTTGTATCCTGGACCTTTTAATCCCAAACATTAACCAAATACCTGAAATGCTAAAGTTATAGCAGGTCAAAGAGAAAACTGTCTTTTACTCTATGAAGACAAACTGATCAGTCGTAACATTTTACAAACTGACAGTGAATAACAGGTGTTATTTTTTATTTGTAGCTTTAACTGAGGTCCTATATTGTGTCCTTAAAGTTGATGAATTCAAGCAGAAAAATGTGCGGGGTGCAGATCGGAGTCGGTGTTCTCGATCTGCCGTTCGGTTTGTTTCAAAAGGAAGGAACGGCGGAGAGCTAGTCACTGGGGTAACCACCAGGTAACCACTGTTTCCTGGTGGTTTGGGTTTTCTGCGGAACATTTAAACTCACCTGACAACAACTTTTATTCCAACAACTGAACGAAACAAAATTTGAACATTTGCAAAAATATGTTGTGAAGTTGTTTTGACAGAGGATTCCAATAGGAAATTATGGGATTACAAGATTATCTCCATTTATGCATTAAAGGATTAGTCCTGTGGCCCAGTGAGGATTTTAACTTGTTGCTTTTAATAAAAAATACAATTAACAAAAACTCACTGGCAAAGGAGCATCTCAACTGCTGCTTTTTACAGTTTTGGAGAGTATTGAATTCAACAATGGGATTTGATTTACATGAGAATCTTTAAGCACAGTTCTCTCTGCCAATCTCACCCAATCAAAAATTTAATGCACAGATCAACAATTAAAGACCCTCTTTTAGCTTGATGTCACATTCAGAGAGACCAAAACCCCATAAACTTCATTCATGAATAATTCAAACACTGGTACCTCATACAGGTCCAGCATCTGGTTCCCAGCGATGCCCCTGGTTGTCTTGACATTTTCCATGGCCAAGGTGAAGAAGATCCCTCTGGTGTCAGACAGGTAGAGATTGTAGGTGTCGTTCTGGTTCCACTCCTGCACTGCTGCAAAGACCTGCTTCCCGTCAGTACTGACGATGTGTAAATCCTTTCAGGAAGCAGCAGGAGAGATTAAGAGAAGTTATGACTGGAGGCACAGAGATGACAGATTAGTCCATCTTGACCCTGTGGGATTGGTCATGAGATCAGCGCTGTGGTCTGAATGTAAATGTCTGTGGACGTACTGGACAGTATCTCCTACAGTGAGAGTCACAAGGACTTCTGGAAGGACAGAAAACTGATTTTAATAAAAAAAGAAAAAAAACTGAAACATGCATTTTACATCAGTCCTAACCTTCAGAGTGTAAACATTCAATCTTGAGGTTTACAGACAAACTTAATTAACTGCATGATTGCTTTGTTCTGACATTTGAAATGAAAAACTTCCAATGAGTCTCCAACACGTGAATATGCTGCAGCGTACCTTAGGCAGGGAGTATTTTGGCAGTTTGATTTGTATGAAAGCTTCTCTCTTGTAGGAGACGTAATAAGTCGCTCGTCCAGAGGTGGGAACCTTTGAGACAATGAAGACAACAAATTATCTTTCATTCTAGTATAGAATTTACAGTAAAATTGAATTTTTGTTGTAAAAACCTTTTTCTTGGGTTCTAATTCTTGGTGTAGATCTTGGTTTACCGCTATAAAAACACCATGAACAGGCATCACCTGAGCCAGATCTCCATGGGCTTCCAGCTTATTGTGTCAGAGGAGTTTGAGTTGTCAGGTTATAGGGGCTTCATATCACTGGTCACACCAATGCAGCTTATAGAAGCTAATGATGAGAAACATCTACGGAAACAGTCGCCTGAACGCGTCACTGGGGTCCCTGATAGGAGCCAGACCTGGAGGAGGGGCCTGCTGGTGAGAGCTTGGTGCCAGGCGGGTTTTTACTCGGGAACCAGAACAAGAAACGCAGTCCGTGGGCAGGGAGGTGGGGTTCTGGAGCAGAGACCAAAGGCTGAGGGGCCTCAGCTGTCTGATCCTCATCTACAGATGACTTTTACATTTATTAAAATGACTTCATGTTATCCTGGTTTTTGTTTTGCTTACGTTGCCTGTAATGTAATCATTTTTATCATCTGAATGCAGCCAGTTATAAACTTTGGTTCTGCTTCAGGTTTTGTCCTTTTGCAGGAATAATCTGATTCTTTTAAAAGATCTTCTTGCAAGTCTATAAAATGAATATCTATACTTGTAAAAAAGGTTTAACTGTAGTGCTGGTCATTTCCTCATTTTCAATCAGTCAGAGTGATGGGTTTCAGTCTGCAGCTGTTTGTCTTTCTGAGCAGTTTGTCAAGGTGGGGATCCAGAGAGGATTCATCAGTATCACCTGACGTCAGGTCAGAAATAAACTCCTCCCCAGGTGTCAGTGAACTTGGAGGTTTCAAAGTGGACTTTGGTAAATATCTCACAGGACAATCAATAGTCTCATTATTCTTTGTCAGGAGAAATCTTTAAGTTGCCTAACCAAGCCTCAGCTGCAGTTTGAGGGAGGGGAAAGTCATCCTTCATGATGCAGACCTTTTTCAAACATACAAGCTGTTAGGAGTCTGTCTGGGGAGGTGTGTGTTGGAGAACTGTCATTAGCCTTGGGGCAACAAAGGACGACCATTTGTACACATTGAGATACAACGTGCAAAATGATTGGCCAGTTTCACAACCCAATTTTCCTCCTGATCGATAACGACATAAAATTCATTAGAGGAAAAACCTTCAATTTCACAGCTTGCAGAAGAGAAACGATGTGAGCATCAATGTTGCACAACGGGGCTGATTTTGTTACTGATCTTGTAAGTGCTCTGTGTGGCTCAGAGGAGAGAAAACAAGCTTTGAGAGGCAATTCAGCAGCCGAGCTGTGAGCACTGCAGAACATTCCCACATGCAATCGAGTGAGGGAGTCGCAGATCGATGGCCAGATAACCAGCAGCAGTTTGAACTTTAAGAGGAATTGGTATGATTGATTTTCTCCCACCCTGCCAATCCCTTGTAGGACCTTTTGTCTGTGACGCATGCATGTTAAAACGTGGAGGCAATTGGACTGAGAGTTCGTCAGATGCCTGAGAGTTGGCATGAAAGACTCAGGCCAGGTCAGACATGACTGAAGGATCTTTAAGGAACAGCTTAATTTCTTTCTCTAAAGTGCTGGAGGGCAGAAGGCTGGGGGTTGAGGGTGAAGGGGCAAAGGACCAGGTAATCGAACTGTATCCTTGAATTTCTACATGACATTGTATGTTTTTTTTCCAGGTTAATGGTTTCTGTGTTGTGAAGTTAAATTACAGAATTGTTGGTCATTACAGTGAACTCAGTATTCATGGAGCCTTCAGTGAATACGATTGTGCCAGGAAGAAGTGAGAGAGGACAAAGAGTTGGACTTAAGTGGGTTATTTCCTTTTCACCACACAGTATGAGTGATATTTTATCTACAGTAGATGGAGGGAGGCTTGTATTTATGGTACTTAAACCTTTAATACTGGTAATGAGGCATTCATTTAACTGAAGAGTTGGAGAACAGATACTCTAAAAGTTGCAGGATCGTAGCTCTCAGAGCTCAACTTGGACACAGCTGTTTTAGATCAAAACATATTCAAGCTTAATGGCCCAGTCAAAGTCTATCCATTCCATCCATCGTCGTCTGTTTATCCAACATCAAGTCAGGGAGGAAACAAGTCCAGGAGGAATCACAGACATTCCTGTCCCGACCAACTCTGGGGAATCCCAAAGCATTCCCAGGCCAGACAGGATGTGAGCGTCTCCCAGGTTCTCCCCTCAGTGGGACGGCATCAGCATCAAGGGGAGGCGCCATGGAGGCATCCTCTGCATGGCAGAGCTCCTCACCCCTGGAAGCCTCTGGAGAAAGCTCATTTCATCCACTCCTACCATGAATCATGACCAACAGAACCAGATCGATGTCATGACCACAGGTCAGGACTGGATGTAGAACATTAAATCAAGAACTTTGCTGTTTGGCTCAGCTCTTTCTTCACCACAACAGAGCACAGCAGCGCTGGCATAGCTGCGGGCAAAGCTCCAATCCACCTGCTTCATTCTCACATCACGTCTGAACTATAAACCATGATCCAAGACTTCTGGCTTCAAACCAAGCAGTGAGCGCTGGAGGTCACCGCTGGAGGAAACCAACAGAACCACATCATCTGCAAAAAAAACTAGGATGAAACAATGTTCCAACACCAGGTGTCCTCCTCTCCATCACCTTCAGATCCGGTCCAGAAACAGGTTTGGTTTGTAGAGGCCTGGTAGAGTCCAACACACACTGGGAACAGGCTCAACCTGTTGACACACCTGTGGATTTGAAATGACTAGGATTGGATTCTCCTTAAAACACTCCATAGTCCCACATCACATCCAACGAATGCCTAATGTAGGCCAGAGAAGGAAACACCTGTGACTTTGTTGAACATCACCAGGGTAAAGACCCGGTCCACTGTTCCATGGTCAGAACGAAGGTTCGCTGCTGCTCCTGGACCCAAGAACTACCAGCTAGAGCCTCCTGTCCAGCTACCCAATGTAAGCTTTGCCAGTCCAGACCTAAGAGTCTGAGGTAAGACCTGGAAATGTATGTCCATAGATGATCCCTCTTCAATTTGACTGAGCATGAGCTCTTTAGAAAAGAAGAAAGGGTAAAAATTTCAGTCTCAATATGTACAAATCTGGTGGAGACGCATCGTAAAAGATTCACTGCTATAATAGTAAAAGAAAAAGAGTAAAGGGAGTTTGAGATAAATCAATGGCACCCTCTACTTTGTGTTGTCTATCACACAAAGTTCCAATAACGTAATAATGACGTTTCTGGTTGTAACGTGAAATAGGTAAAAGTTCAAAGAGTGAGCATATGTGAAGGGGAACTAAGCTTGGCTACATTGAGTTGTATGATGGGGAGACAGATTGGAGGCCTACCTGTATGAAAATGTAGTCATCTTGAACCACCAGAGAGCTGATGTCGATGTATCCCGGGAATGGATAATTCCGGTTGGCTTCGGAGCAGATCTGAGCTCTGCATGTGACATACTGCACATCTGTCAGCCACACACACAGGAAGAGCCGTTAAAGTTGTTATTCCTCTCATGCATATTAACGAGTCACAGCAACGCATCACCTGTTCAAGATAAGCGGAAAGCATCTCCATACTCCACCGTTCTCAATCAGATCAAAAACAGTTTTTGTGTTTTACTGTTTGTTCTCCTCCCATCCACGCAGCCCGACATTTCCTCGGTTAATTTGCTTCTCTTTGTAGCACCTAGTTATTCTCGTTGCACAGATATGACAAACAAGCATCCTGTCAATCAGACAGAAAGCTTGAATCTCTGAGTTTGGTGTAAAAACTTTAGCACTTATTGTATTTCAATGACGCTGCCATTCAGAGTTAAGGAGCTGAAATTCACCGAGTAAAATGGAAAGAAGGAGAAGCAAGATTCATTAAGGCTGACGTCTAGGGCTTAATTCTGGACCCAAACTTCTTTCCTGGTTGATTATTTCCTGAACAAACTGTATTGTGTTTTCTCACAAAGACCTGAAAGTCACTTACTTCCATCTGGAGTGTGAGCCTCCATGTGGACCAGGTCTGGTTCTTTGTCCAGTCCAGAAACAGACCTGGCAGGGAAAACAGGGACAAATGCATGAATGCCTAATTACAAGAATTAATACATTGGAAATGAAAATTATAAAGAAAGATTAGTTTAGAGTTGTTGCCAAAGAATGAATGGAGAGCAAACAAGCAGCAGAAACTGGCAGAGGCCTGAATTCCTTTAACAGAGCAGAATTAATTTAAGCCCTAAAAACGAATTCCTGTTCATTTGAATTACAGATTTTCTATGAAAAAATAAACATTTTATGCTAACTAATTTCTTTATGCCTTGATTTATTGTTGCTTGATTTAGTAGTGTGGGATCTGTGGTTATGCATATTCACTCTAGAAGACAAAACTTCCAGTCAACAGAACAAGATGTCAGCAGAGAGATTCATTTAGGAGGAGAGAAGTACAAAAACCTAGGAGAAGGGTTCGTTTCTGCAGATCAACACTTTGTTTACAGGAAATGACTTAAGAATGTTTTCATTCAGTTTGTCTGTTGGGTTTAAGTATCACTTGTTTTTGGGTCACAGTCATCCAGAGAATGGGAGAATTAATCGTTTTTAAGTAATTTTGGTTATATGGTTGGAATTATTGTTCTTTGCTAAGAATTCACTCATCTGACCCAAACTGTCACCTCAAATCAAGGAAAATTAGTTTGGATGTTGAAGAAAGACTCAAGAACCACTAAAGGTAAAACTACCATGAAGAGGAAGCTGCTGGACTCCAGCCTCACTGTGAAACAGCAGGGGAACGCTGCTGATGGTAGCGTCATGCTGTGGGCCTGTTGTTACTGCCTTGGATTGTTCACACTGGGGGGATGATGGACAGGGAGGACTGCCTCTTTAACTTGACCTGAAATCAACAGCTTGAAGCTTTGAGGCAGTTTGGTGGAGGAGACTGGCTCCAAACTCACATCCAAACTGTTTGAATTGGAGCCTAAACTTAAAGTTCTTTATTGACGATTGAAAGGACTAATCATACACGGGTTTTGAGTTTTCACTTTCTGCATCTGGTGGATTAGACTGAATGGCAGCTTCTGGTCTCCAACTGTGGCAATATTTAAAATCCCTCTGAGGTCGATGGAGCAGCTGAGCAGATCCAGCCAACTGGAGTCCAGCCTGGCTGAGCTTCAGACCCATCCACTGCTCCAGTGTCCTTGAAATGGTTTTGGCAGCAAAGGGTAAAGTCAGTGATGTATTTTGCACAAATTTAGGATCTCTGCAGTGACATGGATGTAGCTCCAGATTTATGAGCAGTAGAGAGTACAACCCAAGGCAATCCCAGGCTCAGCCAGTCACCTCAGAGAGGGAGGGGTGGAGGAGCGATGAGCTGGGCGACATTCAGTCCAACATTTGTGATGAGTGTGCACTTTCAGACAGAGTTGGTGCACCACAGGGGGAGTGAGAGGGAGGCTGAGTGGATATGAAGCGACAGGAGCATCCCTGATTTGTTATTAGTCATAGGTCCTGCTTCCAAGTCTGTATGTCTGCATCATAAGAAAATGATTCCTCCTGCTTCCACTGGTTTAGCTTAAAAGAAACTCTAGACATTTATTAACCTATTAAGAGGAATATAAATACTACTGGAAGCTGAATCTACAGGGTCACTAGGATGTATTTTCATCCCTTCACTTTTTTCCACATTTTGTTACATTATTTATTTTAAAATGAACATCAGTGCAGGTTTTTATTCCAAAGTGTCAGCAAGGTCAGATTTATAATGTCCTTCATGTAGCTTCTCTACATGAAGGACATTATAGGAAACGGTAGCATGTTGCTATGAAAAGATCTTATCCCTGAGATCAGAGTCTTCTGATCCCGGCCTTAAGGGTCGGCGTTCTGTAACCTGTAGATGTCTCCCTGGTCCAACACCTGAATCAAACGGCTGTATCACCTCCTCAGCATGCAGACAGCTTCTCCAGAGTCCTGTTAATCACCTCTTTATGTGACTCAGGTGTGTTGACACGTGGCTTATTTAACATTATTTTCATGAAATAGCTTTACTCTATATAAGGTCTCTTAGTTGATGGTGCAAAACCAAGCAGTGAAGTTGAAGGAATTTACTCTAGTCTTCAGAAACACAATGCTGGGGATGGATACAAACCAGCTTGAATAGAGAGCAAAGCAACAGCTTAGAGAGGCTCTTAGAGAAAACCTCCTCACACAGAGAAAGGAAGACAGTAGATGCTAGTTTCTGCAGTACTGTCTCCTCTGTGTGTATTAATGCACATTAAGGCTTATTTTCTGTTTAAACGATCAAATGGGAAGTTAGACACATTTATAAAGGAGGTCTCAAGCATTTGTGGATTTGATCTATTCATAATAGATAAAATAACAGAGCTTAGGTACGACCTGTGTTGTACCTAAGCTCTGTGGGTCCACTGAAGGTCGGTGACCTGAAGCAAACTAAGACCTAGACGTGGCGTCTTCCACACTGCCCATCCATCCTGCCTGAGCCTGACAGGATCTGGAGCAAAAAATGGAAGAAATGCTTTAAAACTTCTGTGCCAAAAAGACGCGCTGTGATTGGTGCCAAAGAGGCTTTAAGAAAAATATTAAGGTACATATTATACATTTTTTGTCAGTAAAAGCTGATGCACATCTTTCCAAAAAGCTATTTTGCCTGGTTATTATGGAGTGCTGTGCCTTGATCTTTGAGACAGAAGAATACTCAAACACACAATAAATCTATGAAGTAACAGAATGTGGACAAAGTGAATGGGGGTGAACACTTTCCTGTACCACTTACGGAGATATAAGAATATAAAGCTCTGGCTCATTGTGTCAAACTACAGAAATGTGCAGGATTTCTCCACCATCACTGCCAGTCAGAGGCCTTGTTCTGAGTCAAAAGCACTTGCTGCATTCCTGAGCAAACAGCTTTAGAGACGAGGAATGCAGCAGCCGAGACATGAGAAGAGATGACTCACCAGTAGAATCTGTTCGGGGTGACGTGTTCGTGGATGAGCATCCATTTCCTTCCAAAGTCGACTGAGCTGTACAACTGCAGGAAAATCAGAGACACAGGGACGTTAGTTGGGTCAACATATACATCTACATCTGTCAGGTCTTTTAATCAGGCCAGCTGATGTAAAACAGCCACAAGTGAGCCAGAGATGTGGCTGGTTAATTCCAGGCTGGAGGATAGTCTGGGGCTATAAAGCATCCTCCAAGGAGATGACAACAGAATCGCTTTCAGCGTTAACAACCGGCCAATCAAGCTAACAGATTATGACAAATATATGCATCCCTGTTCCCTGCGGTACAAACAACAGGCTCATTTTTTTCAGCTTACATAGCAAAGAATCTTATTTGATAGGCACGTCAAATACTGGCTACAAAACCACTTTATTCTGTTCCAGTGCAGAGGACAACGGATGCAAAAAATGATGTATGGTTCACCAGATGTGCAGGTGTAGCCTGTGGCCCAATTTCGATGTACTAATTACATTTACAGGCGCCCGGGCAACCAATTAATGACCCCTTTGTGTTTCCTAGCACTATACTGATCGATGATGACGGAGCACCTCACATATTTCTCAGCGCCTTTGTGCATCCATCTAGCCGGTTCTTGTGAAGTACAGCCAATGTTCCAATTTGATAGATTTTAATCACAGCATGAATAAAAATGTAAAGATCGTTCAATGGAAAGCATCGTTTCTATGCTAGACCTTTATTTCTACAGGCCGTCTCATGTAGAAGAGGGGCTTGTTATGAAAAACAACAAACATTTGACATGAACAAGCTCACAAGTTTGAAGAAAAAATCAGAGCACGTTTCAAAAGATTTCTCTTTTTGTCTTATAAGAAATTCCAGTTGTCCCGAAGGAATCAAAGTGGATCATTTCAGATCCTGCTGTGGAGTGTAAGTAAAAGAAAAAACAGCTCATTGTTTTACGCTTTGCTTCATGGATGGCTGTCAATGTTATTCAATATTTGGAAGTGTGGCTAACATGCTTGTAACTTTCCATTTGCACATTTAGCAGCATGCAAACGAGGGTGATTGACAGCACAGACGTTCCTCCTGGCTCCGTTTGTTTTTGACCAGGAGCTTTGCAGTTTTGCAGAATGCAATAGAAGCTGAGGGAGGAGGTGGAAGAGCTTCATTTTCTCACACATCATCTCTATGATGCTGTACTGTCACGACACGATAACTTTATAAATATGGAACAAACATATTTTTGTAAACGTTTCTTACTGCACCATGAGAGACAGCAACCAGCATATGAAGACAGGAGTCAGGTGTGTTCATTTAAACAGTAATTTAACAGAGGAAAAGTCATTAAAACAAGATGCTTCTCAGCACTTTAACATCATGTTTCTGAACAAAGTGCAGTTTTATCTTCAGCGTCTTCAACAGTTTCAATGTGATTTAAATGAAGGTTTGCTGCTGATTTCTACACCAAGTTATAAATATATATATATCTCAGCATCCCATCTTCACCTGCATGTGTACTTCTCATTTAAATGTTGCACCACTGCAGTTTCCTCATCTGAGTGCTGAAGGTTTTTGAGGACATTCACATTTAGTTGAATCAGACTCCTTGCAATTCACACATCCACTCTTCAAAAAAGAGAAAAGTTATTTCCCAGAAAAAACTGGGAAATAATCTGAGCCTAAAGCAGAAAGGATGAAATGTAACATGGAACAGATGAGCTGAGGACAGATATCAACCCGGCTGGTTTCAGCTGATTTCAGAGACCAGATTCGTTAGAATTCATTCTGAACGATCGATGCAGCGTTTAGCCTCTGATTAGCCCAGATTCAGTAAGTATTGTCTGTTTAAGTGATTTATTTTTGATGGGAATCAACAGCCAGGCTCTTTTATGAAGCTGTCAAACAATAGTAAGATATTGAAAATAAATGTTGATTTATGATTAATGCAAATTAAAATGTTGAAAGACATTTAATGAAAAATAAGATAAAATTATGTAGAGTTACATTCATGTTCATTGTAAAGCATGTAGACAGGTCTCTGCTGTGAGTGAGCTTTAAGGTCTAAACCTGCAAAAATAAAGGTCAAATTTAAAAAATAAAACAATATTAAAAAATCTTTTGATGTTTTGATTTTAGCCAAAAGCAGAAAGTTATGTTCACTTTTCCAGTTTAGCTGTGAATGTTCTGCAGACTCTGTTTGCTGCTGCCATTCTTGGCCAGGATTTTTAATCTCACTGATATTTTCCTGGTGAAATTAAGGTTAATAAAATAAATGTGCATTTCATGATGACAAATGCTTATGTTTTTATCAACACAACAGTTAAAAGCAATGTGCTTTAATCATTCAAAGCTCGAGTCCTTTGTTTTCATGCTGTCGGCTCTAGAACCAATAATTTCCCTACATATTGGTACATATAACTTGAACTCTAACAAACAGCAGAGGGGATCTGACTGCAGGTCACTGAGTGAGTGTTGGTGAAGCTGGCCAACAGGCAGCGTCCCTCATCCCTTCGGACAGTGACATATGACTGCAGCGGGCAGCTCCCAGCTCTCCTCCCTCCATTCATCAGGTCAATGACATCTTAAATTTTAAAGCTTCTGGGCCGTCACAGAGTACGCTTCATAGTTTCTCCTTTCCATAAATCAAATGCATGGCCAGCTGCCACCGGAGTCAGGATCAAAAACGCTCACTGAGGAATCACAGGAAGTGAGTTCTGTTTGTCAAGGATTCACCGGGAAGACGGAGGAGCAGGTCCAGCTGGTGAACAGGTCAAAGAAAAGATTTCCAAAATCACACTGAACCATTTTCAGACAAACCTAATATCTAAATTCATCTTTAAATGGTTATTAAAATGTATTACAGAATTCCAAACTGGTGCAAATGTGAACTGGAGAAAAAACCTCCAGTGGATTTTGGTTTTCATTACATCTTGACTGACAGCTTGTTAAATGACCTCGAGGTATTTTAACAATTCATTCTCACTATTCAACGTTTTCACCCCTCAGTAGAAAACTTTAGGTTTATGGATGTCCTCCTGTTTCATCCTGGATGTCAGGTCTTTGTGCTTTCTGTACCTGTTAGCAATATTGGCATAAAAATGGGAAAATCGCTGGAAATTCTCGGTTTTTGTTTAAAGAATAAGAGACAAACAGAATATTACTGGGGAAAAAACATTACTGAAATAATTCCACATGATGTTGGTTTGGAGCTGCAGTCAGTACTGAGGCAGCGTCTCCTCATGCTGTCAAAGTAACAGATATTATATAGTTGAGTTTAGAGTCAAACTATCTCTTATTTACTAAAAAATGTCTTGAGTCCGTCTTTCATAGGTGTGATGATAACTATGATGTAAATTATTATGAATATTGTTTTCAATCAAAATCAAATACAAGATTATTATTAACAGCAATTATTCCAGCATTCATTTTCAAATAATCATGTCATTTAAGATAATTTAAGGTCATCATTTAAGATATATGGACGATGACATGTTGACAAGTGATAAAAATAAATACTCCATCTCTATTAGTTACAATGTCAGAATGGGTGAGCAAAACGGTAAATTATTATCCAAATGGTTATGATTCATTTTTTCTTTTAGCTTATTAACATCAAAAATCAGCAGCAGAAGCTTCATCTGATCTGGAATCAGTTTCTCTGATATAATAGGAATTTAAAAGAGAAGCTTAAAGGTGGAACAAAACTGTCTGCAACGGATGGATTTTATTTTCAGATTTCATTTTTTACTGGTTGTTCTGTATGTTGTCATGTCTGAAGATAAGCAAGATGCCAATCAACATCAAATGTCTTATTCTGAAAAACTGGAACCAGTTTAACCAAATACCAGTTCAATCCAAACATATGATGTAATGTAACTGACTGCAGAAGCCAACAGACGGCACTGAGCATGCTCAGAGCAGCAGATGAGGAAAGGAGAACTTCTTTTAAACTAAAAGAGACGTCCAGCAGAACCAGACTAAGGCAGAGCGGCCATCTGCTTCACCCAGCTGGTGGGCCGCCTTCTTCAAACACACGGCTCCAGATGAAAACCTCCATGTTTTATACAGGCTAACGCTGCAGTTCAACAGCTGGAGTGCAGCAGGCTCTGAAGCGGGCTTCTGGAGTGTTCCTGCTTTGGAGAAAATATGAATCCAGCCACTTTTCTGACAAATGTTTAACAGCTTGAGGCAGACTGGCTTGGCGGAAGCAGAGAATCCAAAGGAAAAAAGGGAATTACTTCTGCTAGAGTAATCAGAGGCGTGACAAAATGTTTTCATTCAGCAGCTGAACATTGTGGCTCTGGAGAACGTTCCTTAAAACCAGCAGATTACTGTAAATACAAATCGATTTTGTTCAATTGAGAAGAGGAATAAACACAGCATAGCTGAACATTAAGGAAGAAAAATATGCATCAGCCTGTAATTTGCATTTCTGCAACAAATACCTGAACAAGTTTACTGCTGCAGATTAAATGTACAAATCTGCAGTTGGAAAAGTCTTTGCAGATCCAACAAGCTGCTGCGTCTGACTGACAGGAACCATGACCATCGATGCAAATGCAAAAGGATCTTCTGAATTTCCTTTGTAAACATGTCACTATATTATACAATGCATTTTATTCTTGTAGATAAAATTCCAATACATACATTTATTTGTGGATCTAATTTGACAAAATGTGGATAAAGCTCAAGAGACATGCGCAGTTTTGAAACACACTGTAATTAAAAAGAATTAAAACGGCAGGCTGTTCAGCTGTTAAATAAAATATTTTTGTGTCTAGTCTGATTTTTCTTCTGCTTTATTATGCAACAAAGTAAACATTGACTCTCATCTGACCATCTCCTGTAGTGATTCCAGTTTTCTGCCTCAGTTGGTCAAATAAAACAGTGAAACGCAGCGAAGAAAGTCTCAAAGTCTCAAAGTGTCACAGATATTTTGTAAACAGATGCTTTAAATACATGTTCAATATGCCACATGTAGAACCAGAGGTTTTAAAATAAAGACGACACGGCCTTAATGACATGTGAACAAGTGTTTTTTTCTACCAAATTATTCATGTCAATCGAGATACAGGAAAATGCACTTTAACACTGTTTACACTCAGAAGGCATCAGAGCAGAAACTAACATCCCAACCTCCAACAGCAGAGCAAAGTCTTCGAAGGCCACATCTTACAACAAATTAATTCCAGGCAGTGCTGATTTTTTTCATTTTTATTTTTTTTATCATGTTTAAACATCAAACCTTTGAGTTTCTGCGGCAGAGGAGCAGGAATAATAACCAGGCTTGTTTCACCGCTTTTAGATGAAGAGTTACGTGGGGATATTGGATTTCAACACACGGATGCAGTAAATGTTGCAGTGCGTGTGTGTGTGTGTGTGTGTGTGTGTGTGTGTGTGTGTGTGTGTGTGTGTGTGTGTGTGTGTGTGTGTGTGTGTGTGTGTGTGTGTGTTTGGAGCTGTGACTTGTGATTTACAGCAAATCAACACAGAGAAGTCAAGCATTCAAACCGGTGGAACCAAAATGAGAAGCGAATTGATTCCAAACCTGGTTGATCACAGAGAACTTACATACACCGACAGATGAAGGTCAGGCATTTTAGATTTTCTATACTTAAACCTGTGCCAGGAATGCATAAGGCCCCTCATTTAAAGGCCGGAGTAAAGTGCACTTTGGCTGGGGATGAAATATGAATCAGAATGAAAGATAAATGATGGCTCTACAGCGGCTGTCAACCCTGGAAATCAATTAAAAAATGGTGGTGCAGAGACGGTCCCCTGTGGACGAACTGACAGCAGTTCTCAGTTCCAGGAAAGCCTGCGCCGCATCCCAGAATGCAAAGCTGACACTACTGCTGCTTTTCTGCTGCTAACCTGCACCAATGACATGTTAGCTGCAATGCTGCTGCAGACTGTCACCACCAGGCAGAATATGATCACACGTTTCCCTAAATCTCAGTATGAGCTGTGAAACATGGACTAACATGTCCTCAGAAGGAAAGTTAGACAGTTTGGAAGCAGCCAATCAGCAACAGATGGACAGTCTTTAACCCAACACGCCCAGTCAGCTGCATCCAGCTGCTACATATGTGTCATCTGGCTGAGAAATGAGATATCATGAGTCTGGCTGGAAGTTTATGGAAGTTAAAGTGGATAAAAATGGATTTTGCCCCCACTGCATTTTCAGATTCTCCACTTCAATAGATTTTTGTTGTTTCCCATAGCAACAGATGCAGATGAATCACAGATGCAACACTGATGCAGGTAATGTTGGTAATATCTGCTGTATGTCTATTTTTACTTTGACAATTAAATAAATGCATGATTTGAAAATAATGCATAAATATGCCTATTAATGACATATAGCAGCATTAAATATAAGGCAAGAAGAGACCAACAGACTTGCTATTTGCTAAATGCCAAAAAAACAAAAAACAACTGAGAACACGTTGAGATTTCTTTCACCTTCTTCAAATCCTAAAGTTTACATCCGTTTCTGAGTTTATGGGCACTTGTCATGAATGAAAGAGAGGGAAATGCCAATGGCAAAAGACTTCACTCTTTTTAATATTTCATTGTGAACTAAACACCCATCTGTCGCCTCAGACAGACCCACACCTCCACTCAGCAGAATTAACCTAACATGTACGTCCTTGACCTGAGGAAGGACGATGGCGTTTCCAGAGACAAACCCAAGGGGGCAGAATGCAATATTCACACGCAAAGACCTTAGATGACAGGATCTGCTCACTGTGAGCTAAATAAGGACATCATCTTTAAAACAGCAGAATTTGTTCTGAATTGCTGAGTTAAATTCCTCAAGATCAAAAGTGCTTCAAGCATTTGATTAGGACGGCTTCTGGACAGTTGAGTAGGACACCTCAGGGCGGACAGAGGACTCATCGTCTCCAATCAACCCCAGCGAGGCCTTGATGTGGACGTCCAGGTCTCAGCTGATGTGTTTCTGTAATTTCATCTTTACTCCATCAATACCATACTAAGTACTACAACTTCTTCTGTCTTTTCACACTGTTTCAGATTAAATATATTTGAAGATGAAACAATAATAACTTGAGTAAATTTTAAAAATTTTACATTTTTCATACAAAATCATAAGGTAAGTTGTAATATTTCTAAAAAGTAACAAATTGTGCCTTGATCTGAATACCTGCACATAGAAAGGAGAAATATTATCATGGAAATGGAAATGGTTGCATGGCCATTTCTAAGGCGTCGAGGATTCAAGCAAACCAAAGTTAGAACTTCACAGAGCTAAATGGAGAAATCATGTCAATTTCCACAAGGAGCAGAGACCCGTCCAGGAGGTTAGAAAAAAACAGATCGACCTGAGGCACTGCGGGCCTCACTGCTTCAGGAGAGGTCAGAGTTCATGAGGCTGGACAACAATATCAGAACTGGGAGCGGTCCAGCGCCAGAACCACTACTGACCCAAAAGAACACAAATGCCAGTCTCACATTTGCCTCTGATCCAAAATGGTTTTGAAACTATTCCACGGACCAACGAGACAAAAGTGGATCTTTTTGAAAGACGTGTCCGTTTAGATCTGGTGTGAAACTAAGACCATGTTTCTGAATCAGGACACTGGAGCTGCAGTCAAACATGGTGATGGTAGAGGAACCGTCTGTGCTGCTGTTCTGATTCATAACCTGGACAAGATAACCTGGTAAGAAACATATTTATCACTTCTGCTCTCAGCAGGAAGCCGGGAGAAGAACGTCTGGCCATCGGTTCAGATTAAGCCCACTAGGATTGTTCTGCAGTTAAAATGAGAACATTGACAGGCGAGCCGTGTGACTCCCAGTCCTGCTAATGTTTACCCGTTTCCACCACGACCCAAAAACATCACAAATGCTTTGATGCCTCTGCAACATTTATAAAACAAACTGTACATTAAACCAGATATCTGTGTCTTCCTTTTTCTCAGACTCTCAATATGACTCCCATCAACCTCCATTAAGCAGTGGTGATGCTGTCAATTAAATGTGAAAGACTTCATTTGTGTCTGTTGACCTTCACTCCCTCCATTGAGTTACCGTCGGCTGATTTGTCTGTAGTGATATTGCTCCAGTTACGATGCCAGCATTTATGCTCTCTGCACTCTGCTCTAGATGTGCCAGCTTCCCGTAAATCAAATCATTTACATACCCATCTCCAGCCTGTTTGTGGACCAAATTACATCCAAGTTGGACCATTGCTTCTGGGTGCTTAAAATGGTGCTGTAATGTGTATTTCATTAAAGATGCATGTAGAATAATGAACAACGCAGCAGCTGGGGACAAAGAAAGCAGCAGAACCTGCTCTAATGAACGGTTAAATCTACTATATACCAAATAAACTATTTACAACTGAAACACAATGTCTAATTTATAATCTGTTAAATTATTTTACAAACTCAAGAAGGCATTTTGTGTTACTTCTCTCAGGAAAATAAAACAACAGAAACAAGTGTTTCATTTTCATATTTGGGTCATACTTCTGTTCATTGTAACATTAAGATGTTTTCCACTGACACACAGCAGAAAATAAAACACAGCCTTGTTTGGTTGCAGCACAGCTGCAGCAACACTCTGCGCCCCAAAAAGCTTCCTGCAGCAACATCAAAGCACTGCTGCTCTATAAAAACAGAAAAGTTCTGAGAAAAGGATCAAGACTTTGGAATTATGGAAATAACTGTTGCATTATAGGACCCAGTGTCCCAAACAATTACTGTAAGTCACTTTTATAACTCTTAATTAAGTCTCTCATAAATTCTTGATGCATCTGTGTACAGCGCTGTAAATCAAACTGCTCCTCCAGGCACCGCCTGGGCACATCCTGCGTGGAGGGGGAGTGAGCGATGGTTTTATGTCCCGCGATTTATGGAGCCGGCAAAGAACATAAGCATAAGGGCCATCCTGCATGTGGATGGAGGGGAAACACAAACGGCACTCAGACTCTGTCCTGCCTGAAAGGAGTGAAGACCAACAACTTCTGAGGTTTCTGAACTAAGAAGAGATCCAACCAATCAGGTCTCCTACATGGCATCAGTCTGTTTCCAGGCCAACGTGGATCTTTGTCTATTTCTAAAACTCAAACACAGAGCCTTGAAAAGTATTCACACCCCAGAACTTCTACACACTTTGATCAGGATACACCAACAAACTTTGAGATTGTATGTGACAGACCAATACAAAAACATCTTATTTGTTCAAAAACCAAATATACATTGATATGCATTAATAATTGACTTGCCCCGTTTCCCTTCTTGGGGCTACAACCAATCAGTACCAAGGAGAAGGAACGTTTCTTCCCAACTGGTTGCTTTGCAAATTGCAGCCAATAGCGTGTAAGGTAGGATTTCAGCTTCCCATGCTGAACTTTCTGTCCAATATTTCAGATATGCTCCATGAAAATTCCACTAATAGACACATTTTTCATAAAAACTGGAAAACCATGGGCTGGGGATCCAAAAGCATCTTCTTTCACAACTTTGTAAAACTATTAAACAGTTTCAAAGAAAGTACATCAAATTATTTCATCCACCAAAAAAAATTACTTTTGCTCAACATTTCCTTGCTTCTCTTCTTTTGGTCCCTCTTCAATCCTAACGCTGTGAGATTTAACGTTTTATTAGAGTTGGAGGAACATGACTGCTTGTCTCATAACGGCACAAATCCTTCTGGAAAAGCTTGTTCTGCCAAAGTAAAGTAAGACATTTGTTTGCTCAGATCTGTGTTGATTCTCGCGTTTCACATCTGCTGCTCGTTGGTACCAACAGACCCGGTTGCCCTGCTGTGACTCTGCAGATTCTCAGAGGCCACAACAAGAGAGCTGCTGATTAATTTAGTGTTGACACTGTTCCTGAGCCATGTGATGGGTGGAAATCCAGAGCGGGTGTAATCTCAGAGTTCAGGCTCAGGTCAGATGAGATCAGGCCGGGTGTAAAGTAGCCTGGCGTGTGTGTCAGTCCCTTCTCCTTCTACTGACATGCAGCAGAGACTCTCCGCCTTGAGGAAGACGTTACTGATATGAAGCACACTTTCAGAAGATGAAACTGTAATTTTTAGTGTAAAATGACTGTATTTATCAGAGCTTCTGAACATCCTGTGTTGCCATCATACAACACTTGTGCTGACGTTTCCTCTTGTTGCCGTGGTGTCCTGAAAGCCGCCATTTGTTTTTCCCATGAAGCACTTCCAGCTGATCTATTATCTACTTCCAGCCTCCTTCTGCCCTCGTTGTCTGAACGGTGTTGTTGAGCTGGAGCCAAAGAGGCCGCTCAGCTGCAGCAGAGCATTTCTCATCCCAGTGACTCTCCAGATGGCAGGTATCTCCACCGTGCAGCTCGCTGCGTCCCGAGCTGCGGCGGGTCGGCTCGCTCCACCGAGCCGAGCTGGACCCTCCTTGCCAGGACGCCTTTAATGGGCTTTAATGTGGAACACATGATGGGGCCATGCAGGCGGCGCTCTTCAGAGATAATGAAGAGCCTTGTTACCTAAACCTGCACAGCAACTCACAGCACGATGTTTCCACATTCGTATCGAACAACCGCCTCATGGGAAGTCCTGTAGTTCATGCTCATGTAGAACATGGTTCTTTAAAACTTAGAGACTTTAAGACTTTGCAGCGCTACATTATCTCCAGAAAAGAGAGCTGGAGTGTAAGACTGAGTGAAAGTCAAACAGGAACACGTTGTACCTGTAAGTCAGCCGGAGTCCTGAACATCCTGCTCATATTTATTCTCTGCTAACTTTAAGACAAGAGACGTATAATTACTGCAAACATTAACTGCTCTACATTAATTATGCACAATACGCATGCACAGTTTTTGTTAGAAGTTTTCTTTTTCTGCCCCTTCAATTATTTTGAACAGCAAGTTTAAATCAGTCGTTGGAAGTTGGATTTTTTTCATATAGTTTATAAAATATTGTGGTGAAAATGTAGTTTGGGAAGCTGAAATACCTCAGCTCAATGGTACGTGATACACTATTTCCTGGTGTTGGCAAATCAGCCAATCAAAGAGCATCCTTCATTTGTCTTGGTGATGATTGGCTGAACCACAAGAGCAAAGATTAGGGAGACTGTGGATGTTTCTGCTGTAGTGTTAAAGTTTCCACTGTGTGTATTAAGGTCCATGTTTGAGTTATTAAAATCAGCAGTGAGAAGCGTTTTAGAGGGGGTTCATGTATTCACAGGGCAGCTGTGGATCCTGCAGATACTGGCTACCCTGGAATAAATCTGTGATGGAGAAAAAAGTTTTCTCTGAGAAATATCTTCATTGCTCTGAGAAATGCATTATGGAAGATATAATTTAACATAGGGGCTGCACAGTGGCGCAGTTGGTAGAGCTGTTGCCTTACAGCAAGAAGGTTCTGGGTTCAATTCCCAGCCCCAGTCTTTCTGTATGGAGTTTGCATGTTCTCCCTGTGCATGCGTGGGTTTTCTCCGGGTACTCCGGTTTCCTCCCACAGTCCAAATACATGACTGTCAGGTTAATTGGCCTCTCCAAATTGCCCCTAGTTGTGAGTGTGTGTGCATGGTTGTGTGTCTCTGTGTTGCCCTGTGACAGACTGGCGACCTGTCCAGGTGACCCCACCTCTCACCCGGAACGTTAGCTGGAGAGGCACCAGCACCTCCCGACCCCACTGAGGGAAAATGGATAATTTAACATCATTCTGTACTATGAACCACCATGCAAAAAAATAGGATTTTAGCAAAGAATCGGAATTGAGCATCACAGCTGTGTAAACGTACTGCACTTAATGCACCAACAGCCAACATCTCTTATCAATCTGATTTATTTTAGTGGTTCTCATGACCCCACAGTAGTTGGTTCGTGAACCCAAGAAGGATCCTGACCCACCTTTGGGTACCACAGAAACTCAGAATCCAGAGAGAATCAAACATCTAGCAGAAGAAATGATTTGATATGTATGAAGTTTCTGTCTGACTGGAGAAGAGAAACTTCTCCTGATCGTTCTTCACAGAACCAGAGAAGAACTTGTTTTCCCCAGCAGCCTTACAGCTGGAGTCACCTTAGAGGAACAGCTGAGAGTGAAGGAGCTGCAGCTTCTAGCTCATAAAATGACACCTTATAAACAATGAAATTGGATTATGATCCCTCTGCAAACAAAAAATATTGAATATCTGACAACAAAAGAATAATGTCCACCTCACAAAATCCTATGGCAAATATATTTTCTTCTGCTTTTTCTGTAAAACTTAATTCATATTATGTGACAAAGACAAATAAAAAAGCTTTAATGAGCTTTGCCAATTAATGTTTGGTTGCAAATCAGAATCATGGCCAGGATCCAGTTCTGCAGTAAAACTACAGGCATTAAATCATAACCCTGATTGTCTGGAGGATCCGCTCAATCAGCTGTAAATTATGCAACTCAAAGGTCTGCCTGAATAAGGTAAACTATCACCTCCACACATTTTAAACTCTGGTAAAAAAGTCAACTCAGGATCTAAAGTTAATCATCAAAAACAGAAACTGTTTACTTGTGATCAAGCTCCACTGAGTCCAACCCAAACACTGCAAGACATTTTAAAACACGTTTAGGTTTACAGTGATTTGAAGTTCATTTTGCAGCTGCCAGTTGAGTGGAAATATTCTGGATTCTTCAGGATTTTCTCCTCATAACCTGAACACAAACTGGATGTTTTTGTCCTGTTTTATCTTCTTGATTGGTTCTGATTAGGACCAGAAACAGCAATCACTGTAATTATTGACTTATCTGCTGATTATTTTCTTATTAAGTGATTAATCCCTTCTCTTACCCACAAAGTGACGTCTTTTTCTTGTTAATTCTCACCTGCCGTCTCATTTTCATGCAGATAATCATAGAAATGCACAAGCACCTAACTTCAAAAAAAGATATTTTGTTAACATTTAAATCCCCAGGTTGAAGACTGGATAAATCTCCATTAGTCTTTGTCCCATTGAAACGAGTCGATTTAAACATTTCCACATTTCAAACATTACAGCCACGAACATCACAGTCTCGTTTGCCTCCAGCAGGTTTCCTTCCTGGAGACAGATTTAGCTCCATCCATCTTTCCATCAACTTTTCCCTGATCCTACAGAAGGAAAAATCCCCAAAGCATGATACTGCCACCTCCAACAAACCTCTGAGGCCTTCACAGAAGGATCTGTCTGTGTTAAATCTGGACTCTGCTAACTGATTAGCTAAATTTGGAAGTCAATCGGTTGCATTTTATTTAGGGGTATCAGAATCTTTGAATTAAACACAATGAGATTTTGGTTTGATCCAGATTTCATTTGGATTATCAGCAGCAGAACTGATAACGTCGTATGTGGAAGATGCAGCCAGATGCTATCATGACATTGTGTAAAAAGCAGCTTTAACAGGTGAATATCTACGTTCTCTAAGACGTTCCAGCTTCTATTCACATTCTCTATAAGTAGCAAAAAGAATCAGAGGTTTAAATTAAGAATCACATTAAGGGTGGGGGGGGGTGGTGTCAGCCAAGGACTCAGGATGTAGGCTCACGGCTTCCTATTAAAAATAAAGTCTGAAATAAAAGAGGCTTATCTAAAAAGACTTTCAATAGCAGAATCTGAAGCTGCAGACAACAATATCTGTCATATTAGGAATGTTACAAAATGAGAAATGCTAATTCCTTTCAGGGACTTGATGCAAATGAAAAGAAAGAATAAAAAGAGTAATCCTGAATAAATGTCCTCTTGCTTCTCTCTCTGAATACTTTATTGAGCCTGATGTCCCCGTTGCATATGTGAGAGCGTTTAGTCAGGGTACGATTCGGCTGGAAATAATTAAAAGCATAAATTTGCATCATTAGGGTGGATTAAGTCAAACAATGTTTGCATATTGAGGGGAGTAAAGAGGCTGTGTGGAGCGCTAAGAAAACACCAGCATGCTGCTTCTCTTCCCAGGTTTGGTGAGCCATCAGCATCTCAGGGGGAAACCTGGAGGAGAATTCCCATCTTCAACTGGAAGTACGCTTTCAGAAACACAGTTAGCGGTGTGTTACAATCAGGAACACTACAAACGTTTTTCCTTGGAGAATTAGTGTGTCAGAGAGCAACAGAGGAGGAAAAAGCTGTTTCCAGGGTCTGGTTATCCCCTGAGCATCTTAGTCACAAACTGACTTACTACATTTTTCCTGACATTTCTCTGCTTTGCATGCTCATTGTGGTGTCTGGTAACACCCACTAGAATTTATTATCCTCAGACAGCTTATTCAGATGTGCCTGCAACCTGTTTCTGTGTCTGTCTGTAGAGTTTTACACAAACAAGCAGAAAAGCAGCTGAAACATTCCTCCAGCGCAGGAGTGGGCAATCCAGGTCCTCGAGGGCCGCTGTCCTGCAACTCTTAGATGTCTCCCAGGTTCAACATGCTTCAGTCAAATAGTTAAATCACCTCCTAAGTGCAGTCAGCTTCTCCAGAGTCCTGCTAATGACCTCATTATGTGACTCGCATGTGTTGAAGCAGGGACACATCTACAGGTTGCAGGACAACGGCCCTCCAGGCCTGGAGTTGCTCACCTCTGCTCCAGCGGGTGGTTGGGTCTCCTGGCTGCCATAGGTTTGTTAATGACCACAGCCTCATCAGACTAAGCAACTACAGAAAGTCCATTTGTTGACTTAATGATGTTTTACCTCCAATACACTGTTTCCTTTTTATATGCAAAAAATCTGTAAAAAATGTTCAACATATGCAAGCCTGTTTAAAAGAAAATGGAAAAAGTCAGTCTCACTGTTCTGAGACTCAGCAAATAAAATAATCTATTTGAAGCAAAACAGGAAAAGTTTGGCAGAGTGAAAAAACGTGCTTCATAGTGTATGTAAACATATGGTTCCACCTCTACATGTGCTGAGAAAAAGAGATCTGAAGGAAGTTTGCACTGAACAACTCTCAGATGCCTCCCTGCAACGAGCAACCTGTTTACCAGCTATTATTAGATTTTCCATGTTTCTACAAAACAACTAATTTATGCCATAATTTGTTCGGCTGCTGCTCAAACCCAGCTTCTATTTTCTCCACTGCATCCATGCGGCACTCAGAGATGAATGAAGAAAAGATGTTCTCCTGTTGGAGCGGGGTTTGATTTGTACATCTTTCTCTTATTATTTGGAGGTAACTGAAGGAAATCTCTAAACACTTACAGCTAATAATTACGCACTGAAAACAAACTAAACACTAAAGATTTTGCAAATAATGTTGGTGTTATTCATTAGATATCACTGCAGAGTAACACATTAAGTCAAACACACATGTACAATAATACTAAAAGTTTCAGCAGTTTTTCTATCTGCTGCTTTTTTGGCAGTTTTTTTTTCCACAAACTGAAACTAGACAAGGTCACAGGTGTGACCTTCAACCTGCAACTGCTGCAGATGGATGATGTTCATGCAGGAGTGGCAAGAAGAAAATCATTGTTAAAAGAAATCAGACTAGACGAAGCCCGTGGCTTTTGGCATGTACTCTTTATCTAGTCCAGAGGACTCCAGTCATTCATCCACTGATTGTGGTTGGCCACACTGTAGCCACCGATGCTCTGTCTGGGATTTGTCCCACAGAGTTTGAGCTTTCAGGATGGGTTTCATCCTGGCCAATCAGAGAACAGTAGGATCGTGAATGATGATGTCACGTTATAATTGCAGGCTGCCTGTAGTTTTAGCAATGGCAGAAGAGAAAAAGGACAAAGCCATTTAGTCTGCGTTGGCCTCGTTTCCAAATATTGAGCAATAAAGTCGGAGCAGGAGGAATGCTTCAGACATTTCATTACTGGGAAAGACTTCATGGCCCTGCTGCCCATGGGGTTCAACAAAAGACTTGGCAGTGGGTTATGGTTCATGGTAAAGCACACACCTTCAGATGAGCTCCATCGCGCAGCTTCCTTCACAATTCAGCTGGTGCCTTACATATATCACAGCCAAACATCAGAGATTATCATTTCTAACTTCAATAGAGTCTACACCTCAAGCAAGCAATCATTTCTCAATAGTGGAGGCTCCAGATCCTCTGGGAGAAGCACAACGTAGAACGAGTGTCTGGTTTGTACCAGGCTGTGATTCAGCTGCCAGGCACCGCAGCTATGACCGCCAGAGGTGTGTTCCCCAAAGAAACGACGACTGGAACAGATGGAGCGAACCGCCAGCTACAGGACAAACTCCTACCACATCACCACAATCATTACAGTCACACTAATTCATCTTCAGTTCAGGAAAAATGACAAGATATTCAGATTAATCCTATCCCTGTTAGTGCTGACCTTTTCTTGTTTTTACGTGTATCTGATGGGTAATGTGTTAAAAAATATAATCTGGCCTTTGCAAAGACATCAAGGCTTCAGACTTTAATATGAACTCTTGGTCGTGGTTTCCATGATGTTTTCTCTCAACAACAACCAGACAGGTTCAGTCAAATCCTTCAGTCATTTCCCAGGTCCCTCTTGAAAATGAAATCTAGATCTCAACGAGGTTTACCTGGTTAAATACAGGAAAAAATAAATCTTCTTTGTTACCATTATGAGAAACATGAAGGAAGCTGTAAGGCATTTCTTAATGTGATCTTCAAACAACGCTGCATCACATCAAAGATCATTTCCTCTGGAACATGTGTCTAATCAACCAAACATGTTTCATCCATCTGATCTGTCATGCAAAATGAATAGTTTGTGATAGTGTGACTCTGACAGACGTGAAACTGTCTGTCCGACTTCCAGACATCTTCAGGAGCAAACAGCTTCAACAACATGAAGTCATGTGGAAATAACTGCCACTTTAACTCAGTCCTCACCATTAGTCAAGCAGAAGACTAATTCAGCTCATCCCCGTTACACGTAAGACAACAATATGACACGGGGACATCATTAGGTGCGAGCGGGGGAGAAGTGATGAAGAGCTTGCTGAAATGAGATTGGATTTAAACAAGTGCTGCTGCCGTCCCGAGGGCCTCACGAGGATGCGCTTTGAGAGGATAGGTGGAGGCTGCATAATGATGAGACACTTAGTTTCCCCACTGTTCCGATTTATGGCCTCTGAGGCCTGTTATGATCATTACGACGGGATGGAGGAAGGAAAAGGCAAATGGAGTTGAGCCTATAAGGGCTGGGAGGAGATGGGAATTTTTCTGGTAACGCAGCACTTCTGAACCATAAATCTTTGATCCTCTCCTCCCTATTTGTGCACTGACATTTTTAAACTGGAAGACTCCCAATAATTTCACACTCCAATTAGTAAATTACTCATTTTGCCTTAAAATGCTAATCTTGGGCTGGCCATAAACAAACAGGTCGCACCCCAAAGGACTATTACCTTTTCCAAGGATGCATTAGATATTTTGATGTTTAACCATGATTTAGGCTGGTCAAAGAAAAAATAATAACAGTAATAAATCAGTGCTTAAAAAACTGAAAAAGCTGAACATGTGAGGAACCATTTGATGATTGTTTGCAGTTTCGTATTATTACTCCAAGCGCATGAGAAGAAAGTTGAGTCAATACTTGTAATTCCTCAGGCAAGGGCTATACAAACATCAGCAATATTTTAACAGTTAATTCTCAAAGAACGGGACTCATTAGGCATTTGGAGCACGCTGAATAATTCATTCTGCATAATCAACGAAAATCAACAGAAACATTTGCTTTTATGTTACCTGCGGTGGATTTATTACAGGAAAAAGGGGAAAGTGTGTCCTGGTGAGGCTCAGTCTGCAGGGATTAGCTCAGTTTAGGAGGAACGAAGTCGGGAGCTGAAGCAGGGATTGTTCTTATTTTTGTCAAACCGTCGCACGTTTCTAGGTTTCCTTTTCAGTAACATATTTTATCACTATGAAATATTCCAAGATTGAATCCACAAAGAGAATAGCTTGAATATACACAGTCTGGGAGAAATAAAGACTAAGCAAACAGGTACCAACCTCATACTGGACAATTATTTTTCAGTTGGCAACTTATTGAACTCCAACTAAAGCAATGAATAGTTTCTCATTTCGTTCACACATACTGTCGTCACGGAAAAGATGGTAGTCTGTTTAAGAAGGGTCAAACCTCTGGCATGGAGCCGCTGATCCAAGCTGGGACGAGCCGAGGGCCGCCTAACGAGCCGCCCCTCTGCTGAAAATCACATCATTTACAGACGAACAAACAGCTGTCAAAAACAGACAATGCCACCTAGAAATTATTTTTCCAGCATTGCTTTGACGCCCTGCTACCTGTTGCATATCCATGTTTGGCATCACTTGTGGAAAACAAGGCATGACCACTGCTGAGGAAGAAACTGTCCAGATCCTTTGGAAGGGTGAGCTTTTCCTACTGAACACTGCACACTGATGGGTCTTCAGTTTGAGACCCATTGGTCCTCAGTGGTCTCAAACTCCAGTCCTTAAACCTTGGTGTCCTGCACCCTTTAGACGTATCCAATGCTAGCTCATTAGCAGAGCTCTGTAGAGCCTGATGTTTCACCGTTTAATTGCAGTTTGGACTCAACCTCTTGTGCTGATTTCTCCAGGACAGTTTCCTCCAAAGGTTACTCCAAAGTCTCCTGCCATCATCTTCCTCTCTTCTCTTCGACACCTTCTGTTCACAGTTCTTGGATCTCAGATTACCTACAGTAGACTTTTTTTCTCTATGTCAACAACAGGTTCAACCAGGGTAGACTTTAAATTCTTTTAGAAGAAGTTCAAAGGTCAAATAAAAATCATTAAACATAGCCTGACTCTCTGCAGAGGAATAAACTTTAGCACGCTTACAGTAGCCAATAAATAATGAATAATAAATGATGATCAAAACAGAAGGTGAAGGTTTGTTTACATCAAACACTCCTGTAGAAACAGAGCAGCCTTCTGCAATTGTGTTTATGACATTAAAATGATTTAAACAGATAAACTTTTCATGAACCACAAAGAACGGTTAAGGGAATAGCACTGTTCCATGAGGACATGGCCGCTCTTTGCACCGAGATGTGCAAACAACTGCTGCTGCCTAATTCAAAAATTCTGTTCAAACTGGAACCCAGAGACAGAAAAATGTCAGATTGGAAGCAAAAACAGCTAATTAAAAAATCCAGCTTTAAGCCACAATGACTGGTGAACTTCAGTTGGAAATTAGGCAAATTTTACGCACAACTTATTCATTAAAGGACTAACAAGAGCTGAACTCCTCAGCTGCTACAGGTTCACCCAAACTTTGGATATTTGGAAGAGACCAAGCTAAAACCAAGATAAAGTTCACTCAGAGTTTTCATTCTTCTAACATTTTTCAAATCTAAAATATCCAGGTGTCAAAACTCAGGATATAACAGTGTGGGCTGCTGAGGGAAAAGCCACAGACTTTAATTTCAGCTGGTTTCATCCTTGTGCTGAGTCAAAAACAACTTTTAGAACCAAATTATTTGAAATTCTTTCACACATCCTGCTTTCAGGTCCAATCAGGTCTCCAGGCTCTACAGGCCCATCAGCCTTAGAGCCTGGAGGTGAAATGATCTCTGTCAACACCGGCAGCGTCTTTCTGATGAAGTCATCACTTTGGTATCCTCTGCAGCCAACATGTATGAGTAACACTGCATGGAAAGATGTAAATGTTTGATGTGAGGCACAGTGTGCAGGATATGAGGCCATCCTAGAGTCCAAGCTGCTAATTTTGAGCAACTGTATGATTCTCATGAGCACAGAAAACTTATTTTAAACTGATTTTGATACATAAAAATCAACCTGTATAAGAGTCACGTATCCTCATCACTCACTGCATCATACTTTGGTACAGAGTACGCCTTAGAAGCAAATCTGATCACATTTTTCTTCTTATATTTGATATCATGTTCTATTTATTTTCAAGATTAGCTAGATGAAATATCTAGCTAATATTGGTTTGTTTCTCTTTCTCAATTCTTTAAATTATACGGTTAAAGAATTTTATTTGAATCATAGATTTCACATCAGACACGTTTTTATATGAATCCACTGTTGCTTTTTCCTTTCTTCCACCATCTGGAGTCAGGAACGTTTTCAGAGACGGTGGATAGTCCACTAAAATCTGAAAATACTTAGAACCTCGTCCAAAAATGCTCATAATTGTCTATTTTAACAGTTCAAACTCCAAACGTACCTGAATATGCATTAATACTGGAAACCATCTCAGCACAACCGCAGAAGCCAATATCTTCCTTATCTGCACTGTACAGCCAATCAGCCCCAAGGAAAATATTTTTATTTTCTCTTATAATTTGAACTTCTACTTTGCACATTTTGGTCCAGAAATTCTAGTCGTGTTTTCTCATCTGTTGTCCTCTGCTTTTCTTAATTTCACTGTTTTTCTATCACATTACTGCAATGTAATGTTGTTTTGTGATGTTCTTACTAAAGTAAAGAAATCCCTGTTTAAAAAAAGACATATATTCCACAAGCTACTCTACAGCAAAACAAGAACTGTATTTAAAATGTCTCTTAAAAGTCGAACTTTCCTACTCTGTTAGTTTTCACTGCATAAAGAAGCATTTTGACAAATTTAAACCCCGGAAAAGGAAACCATTGGCTCTATAACATATCGTTCTTGATAATAGAGCCTCTTTTGTAATGCATAAATACACCTCAATCACCTGGCCAATGCAATAAGAAAATAACCTACTGTAGTGGTTAAACGTAGGTGTTACAAAGAGGTGTAATTTTGTGTAATTTCCCTTCATATTCCAGGAACATCTTAATTCATACAGAGAGCAAAAGCTACAGAGAACTTTCTCATTCTGACGTCGTTCCTCTGAGTCTTTTTAAAGAGTCAATCAGGATCTGAACAAGCAGCAGCACAAACTTCTTCTTTCTGTTGACATTTTTCCCTTTGGCCTGGCAGCACACTCCCATCTGCTGTTTTCACAAAGGAGTGACAAACGTACTCCAGCCTTCCATCGGCGTGAGGGCCTCCATCTGTTCTGATGCCTCTCTTTCCCATGTAGCCATGCTTCACTGTATCCATAATTTCCCTTTGATTTCAAAGCTCCATCTCCAGTTTCATCATTCCAGATGGACACAGGAACGTGCGATAAAATATTTCCTAATGCATCCCGGCCGCTCTCGATCTGTGATTCTTGGTTTTCTTTGATATGCGCCCGCTGAGTTAAACAGATGCACCTCCTCTGCCGACTCAGTCACTCCTGTGATCTTTTTGTTTGCTTTCAGTCTTTATTTCACATCAGACGTGTTTTTATATGAATCAGCTGTTGCTTTTTCTCTTCTTCCACCATCTGGAGTTAACCTTCCACAGACAGCTCAGTCCGTGATCATTTAGTCGTGATCTATTGTGTTATTACTGCTTCATGTGGAGCCATCCATCACCTTGCTAATGGCATTAATCCCTCCATCTGCAGGATGCTGCCTGCTCAGTGCCATGGAGAGCTTTGGTTGAATCCCACATGCGTTCCAGGTCAGAGTCTGTAATAAAGCTGCTGCTGCCTCTGAGACCCAAGCTTCTTGCCACAGATGCTCCAGCCTTAATGGATTACCACAGCTCCAGTGGAAATAGGAAGACACAAATTAAATGTTTACTTGGACACGGGGTGTGTTGTACAGCGTCTTAGAGTAATGAAATTGCAGTGTGTTGTGAATACGCAGCAGATTTTTCCATGCGGACGGCTGTGTATGAGGCTGGACCTGAAAGCCCTCGTCCTCGTTACACTCGACATGCATCAGTTGTACCAGCAGCTTCGCTTTGTTTTTCTAAAGTGCAGCTTTGGCTTTTTTTTCTTTTTTACTTCTGCTGTTTCTAAGGAAATGAGAAGAAAGGAAATTTCAATTTGTCAGCGCTCCGCCGGTGTTTCTGCTTGCTGGTGGGATCAGCAGGTAATATGTGGTCTGGGTCTGTGGGCCTGCATGCAGCAGACCGCTGCTCAGAGGTGTGCTGACAAGTCACAACAGGAGCCTGACAGGCACATTTTTAGAATATGGGAGCAAAACAAAAATATGTCAGTCTTGATTTGTTTGCAAAGACCAAATCAATAAGAATGCTTTGAAAGAGGCCAAGCTATCGTACACTGTGGACAAGCTGTAGAGGACACGTTTAAGCAGTTTTATACATGAGTCACCAGCTGCAGAGGGAGCCACTCAGTCTGTGAAACCTTCACAATAAGGACATCAGCAGGGATTTCACACATTCCACTGACTTCATATTCTGCTTTGATACTGAGTAAAATTTTACCAGCAGCTGAGGATGTCACTGTTCATATTAACAAGTACTCTACTGATCTATATAAAAACTACAAGCTTTGGAGGATGAAATATAAAACAGATGGTCTACTTTAGCCTTTATTGGATTGTTTTTGCATATTATTTAAACATTAAATCTTAAAAGGTGTAGTTATATCTCCTTCACATTGAATGAACATTCTCCTGTCCTCTCCATGACCTGAACATCAGATCAGAGCACTGCTGGCCTGGAAAACCTCCTTCACCTTGAAGATAAGCTCTCACCATGCTCTACATATCGCTCCAGCTGCCATGACATCCCACAAGTGTACAACTTCTTAGAGTTCATCCTGGCACAACTTCTTCAGACAAGTATCCTGCTACCAGGATGCAGCTGCCACGATGTGTCAAAGACAGTGAATCAATTACTAATCTCACATCCTGGGTCGCCTGCAGGATGACACCACATCGTCACCATGGAACTTTTGTGAAAGCTAAAAATCCCCAGAAACCCTTCATGATCCGCCACAATGACAAAACCACCACATCATGGAGGCCTTGCTAATGTTCCTCCAGCTCAAGAAGACCTTTAAAAAGTGAAATAACTCAACCGTTTGTTTTGATCCTTGATTTCTGTCCAGAGCATTTTTCTTATGCTAAGACTCATGTTTCTTCAGCCAGTTTCATGAACGCAAAATATTACTGGCCATAATGATTATATATGTTCAACTGAACAGTTTATTAAATAAACAAAAGAAGAAAAGAAAGCTACAAGTCTCATAAAGAACATGCTTAAATCACAGATATTACACATTTAAAATCTAATCAATGGTTTCCTGGTCATCTAAGGAAATACACCAATATGCTGATGACACCATGTTGTTTTTATATGCACATTTTTAATTATTGCATTAGAAATGGCTGACGGAAATGGCTAAATTAAAATTAACTTTCTCAATTTCACAAACTAAGTCAATTAGTTTAAGCACATTGTCCGGGATTGAAGTCATTTTTCACCAGCATTTATCTTTATGTTTATAAGAAACAGATCTCTGGATCAGCATTCATCTATAAAGATAATAATAAATATCCGGTTCCTCAGGTACCGGTCTGGTGATGGACCGGTGACCTGTCCAGGGTGACCCCACCTCTCGCCCGTTGACGCCTGGAGAGGCACCAGCTCCCCTCACGATCTCACAAGGGATAAAGATAACAGATGGATGGATAAGCCATGCTGAAAAATAGTTAATTTCCTGTCCAGATTGGATTGTTGCTATGCCGACTTGGATCCATCCAGCTTTTGATGCCTACTTATGGCCCATGCCTGGTCGCTGGCTGTGGTGCCCTTCTCCATCATTCACTCATGTTTAAGGTCAGAGCAGAGTGGCCCATTAACCTTACATGTGTCTGTTTGAAACTGGACCACTTGGAGGAAAAAAACACCTTGGAAGGTTTTGCTCTAACAACACAGCAAATGATGCTTTAAAATAACTGTGGTAAGACTGAAAAATCCCATTTAGCTTTAAAGTGCCCATCTTGTTGATACATCATTAATTTAGTTCAATTCTGACACATTGTTTAAAAAACTGGGCCTTTCTGCAGTTCTTGTGTTTAGCTTCATGATTTCCTCCAGATCTTGTTCAAATGTACTTTATCTTTTACAGTTTTTTTATTATTATTTCATCAGTATTTTATAAGCTCTAGAAAACCACTTTTCAATGAGGTGTTTGTGTCTTTTTGAAGATTTGCGTTTGTTCTGTGAAGCACTTGAAGCATTATGAAATTAATCTGTGCTTGAAAGGTGTGACATCAATAAAGCTGAGTGTGTGTGTCAGCCTGTTTTTATTCTCAGGTCCAGGCAGGAACACCTTGTTCTACATGCAAAATGAATGTGGGATGATTAGAACTGCGTTCTCCATAACAACATGTTCTTTAACAAATTCTTCTAAGAAATGAGAAGAGACTCAAGTTGAAAAATGAATGAACTGCATCATTTTTCAGTGAAAACAGACTCGAACACGCCGGATTATTAAGGAAGCATGCTGACATTAGCATTTAGCACACAGCAGGCTATCCTCACTATATTTCACACATAATGTATTCTGACAGCACACAGAGAAAATGAGCTAAAGTGGTTTGGCCAGGTGTGAGAGCGCTGAGTAACTGGTGTGTTTGCACTGTGGCGATTCCCTCTGCAAAGATACAAATAGCTTGTTTATGTTGCTGAGCGGGTTTGCTTTTCTCACAATGAACCAAACTGTTGATTCAGCCGCTCATAACGCTCCCGCTGTCTCCATGATGAATCTGTTGTGTTTCTGTAGCCTAAACTTGTTCTGTTTCACCAGCATCTGAGACCTGAGTTCATTTTACATTTCGTATACGAGCTGTGGAAGATATTTCAAGGCTGAAACATTTAATCATTTACATTCTTTGGATGTGTTCTATATTGAAAGCTGAAAGTCTGCACTTCCAGACATCCTTCACGACGGTGACGTGCAGAAGCAATAATGTCACCATTATTCAGGTCTAAATTTAGCTTTGGAGTCTTTGGATGTGAGAAATTGGGATCTTCACAGATACAGCTCATCATCTTGTTTCCCTGTTGCCTTAAAGGACCAACATCAGGTCTTTGAGCCTGAAAAATAAAAGAAATCCTGAAAGTAAGAATTAAATAAATCACAAAATAACTTTCTCTAGTTGTTTTAGGCTAAAAGTGAGTTTTACAAGTAACTTTTGAGTCACATCCTTGAAATTGGATGTGTGGTCCAAATATAACTCAGCATAGAATCTGTTACCATCAGATTCACCGTCTCGAAGGGTTTCTTTTGTATTCATGGGGAAATTTATGTTTTTGTGTTCTCTGTCAGAACAAGACATCTGATACCAGGAGATGACATGAAATAAGTAACCTGTGGTCAAATGTTTTCTCTGTATATTACAACAATAAGAAGTGTGAAAAAGGCTGCTCAAGTGCTGAGGCCCTTTAAGGGGGCGGAGCTTAGAGCACCTGTGGATCAGCACGCAGATGAAAAAAGGGAGAGAAGAAGGAAGGAGCCGAGAGTTACCGAACACATTCGTGTAGTTTGAGTTACCGTTTGCAGTTTGTTGTTACCTTTTTATTTTCGATGTGCGTGGAATACAAGTAAGTGATGTTAGAAAGTGAAGAATATTGTTTATGCATCTGAATATTTAAGTTTTAGCGTTAATTGATTGCAAGCTTCGTTCACGTGCGCACTTGAGCTACACAACGTGGTTTTTTTGTGTTGTGTTTATTTAGAACAGAATATTTGTGTAACTTTATTAGTGTAGTTAGTGAAGTAAGTGTGTTATTATTTCAGTCATTTATTCATCAGACACTGATGAATAAATGATTATTTATATTTTGTAGAACCACAACGTTACACCGAAATAAAGACTGAACAGCAAGTGCAGGCTGGACCAACTGATGTGTGACTCTGGTTTCTTTGGGGTTCTGACCGGACTCACCACAGTGATTTAGCATTTCCATCAGCAAGTTACAGTTTCCTAACTTTTAAGAAGTGTCTGAGCTAAATGAACGAGAAACAACATATAACAGCTAAAGTTGCTGCAGATGAACAACATGTGAAGCTCCAGCTTTGTAACGGTGCAACAGAGTGAAAGAGAGAATACTAGAATAGAACATGAAGAACATGCAGAAAATAATATTTCTGTACTCGATTCTTATAGCAGGGGAAAAAATTAACCTTTGAATGAAATGGCTGGCTGAGAGTCAGCAGAACATGCCTGAAGGATAAAAGCTGCAGAGCCACCGGTCATGCAGTGATCTGGGAAGGCGTGAAGAAAGTCACGGATCACCAGGAGCCATTTTACAGTGTTTGCTCAAGAAACCAGAGTTACAACACAATTTTCTATTTTAAGCTCTGGTTTCTAATGGTGTTGAACTGACTGAGCTTCTTAAAGAAAGCTGTAAGGCCGTGCGTTTGGTGATGGACAGTCTTTGGGTTGGAGACTTTATCATCTTCTTGTTATGCACTGGCGATCAAGTTTGTCACTCCAAACACATTGTCAAGTCTCTGCTGCAACAATCGTGAGCTATTAGCCTGAACACAGTGGAAAATGATGATACAATATGTTTTCTATATTTTTGCTGCACAAAATGATAAATTAGAAGCTTTACAGCATATTTCCGCCCAGAATCAACTTGCCAGCTTGTCTTCCAGTGACTAAAATGACCCTGCAGGTGTGCTGCAGGTGTAGCTGATGAAAACATGCAGTCCTCTAACCAAACGACATCCAGAAAGCTTTATGTTTAATGTATCTACAGGGTTTTTATGAGGCTGCATTTACCGGAGAAGGACAATAAATCATACAAGCTGCAAGACGCAGCATCTGTCTCTGCAAGCTCTGCCACTTCATGGAGGTGCAACAGTAAATAGCTTTATCTTTCTGAATCTTAATAGCAGCCAAAGAAAAACAATAGAGCTACCAGAGATAATAATTATCGCTGACGAATAGCAGCACAGAGAAGAATCTGTTCTGTCAAAGGTTGGAAATCCACATTTCACAGGGAAATAAAAACTGATTATAGACAACATTTGATTACAGTGTACAGGACGGCACTCGTGTAGAATGTAATTATTGGATGAGTTAATCATGTTGCAGTCCATTAAAGAGTCACAGCTTGTCTCAAGTTTGTTCAGGCGTGTGGAGACACCCCTCTGACGTATCCTTTAAATCCCGTAGCTGTGAAGCCTTTCAACAAAAAAAGCTTAAGGGTGTGAGAGTTTATTAAATATCTGAGGAAATCAGAAGCTTTTCCAACTTCAAACACCTTAGATTTGACCTTTCACCCCACAGAACTGATTCACTGGTCAACACAAAAAAAATTGTCTAAGTTTTTTCAGGTGACTTAGTAGTATTTCAATGAGCTGAACCCAAAAATCACATTCGTTTTGCTCCATCAGGTCAACTTTTTGAGCCATAGGCAAATCTTGATTTTTTACGATTCTGTTTAGATGCATTTTTTATTTCATTTAAATTGTATTTATATCACGTTCTAGAAATGAAATGACTTACTTATTCAGACTACAAGTTAATGGGTGATGTCATCAATTGCGAAACGTCATTTCCTTAATTCGCTTCCGGTCATAGCATTTTAGTAAGAGTAAAGTGAAAAGCCTCTATATTGCCTAAAAACGAAATGGCTTCAGCCAGAAGATCTTGGAAAAATAAACCTGACGTATTCTGTTACATCTGCAGCGAATACACCCCTTGTGCCTAACAGGAATCCAGTCAAGTTTCATAAAGCGTGCTTACCATGCTTATTTTGATGAAACTTGGAGATCAGGACAAAGCTTGGGCGCCACACATGGTATGCAAAGCAAGCACCGAGTATCTGCATCAGTGGACAAAGGGCAACAAGAGTTGTCTGAAATTTGGAATTCCGATGGTCTGGAGGGAGCCAACAAACCACTGCAGTGACTGCTACTTCTGTGGCATTGATGTTACTGGGATCAACAGAAAGAACCGGAGCAGCCTAAAGTATCCTGATCTTCAATCAGCACGTCGTCCTGTAGCTCATTGTGATGAAATTCCAGTACCTGTCTTTGGAGAACTTCCTGATAATAGTGACGAAGATTCCACCAGTGTTGAAGAAGAAGACAAAGAAAAAGTGGTTTTTGACAGTGATGCTCCACATCCTTTTCCCAAAATGAGCTGAATGATCTAGTTCGTGATCTCGGCTTGTCAAAATCCTTAGCCGAACTGTTGGCATCCAGATTGAAGGAAAAGAACCTCCTCTCTGACAGTGCTCGCATCACCTTCTATCGCAACAGGCATCAAGAGTACCTCCGCTTTTTCTCTGAAGAGAAGGACTTGGTGTACTGTGCAGATGTTGCGCAGCTTCTGCGTATGCTTGGAGTGCCACAATACGAACCCAAAGATTGGAGACTGTTTATTGATAGCTCCAAGCGATCGCTGAAATGTGTTCTGCTGCACAACGGCAACCTGGTTGCCTCTGTACCCCTCGCTCACTCGACTACACTAAAGGACAAGTATGAAGCTGTGAAGTATGTGCTGGAGAAAATTTGTTATGATCAGCATGAGTGGTTCATTTGTGTTGACCTGAAAATGGTTAACCTTTTGTTAGGACAGCAGTCCAGGTTCACGAAGTACCCATGCTTTCTGTGCATGTGGGACAGCAGGGACAGAGATCAGCATTACACGAGGAGGAACTGGCCTGTGCGGGAGGAATTGGTGCCTTGTAGAGTAAAGAACGTCATCAACAACCCTCTGGTGGACAGAGACAGGATCCTCTTCCCACTGCTGCACATCAAGCTCGGCTTGATCAAACAGTTCACTAAAGCTCTGGACAAGAATGGTGGCTGCTTCACTTACTTGTGCCAGGCTTTTCCAGAATTGACCATAGAGAAGTTGAAAGCTGGCATCTTTGACGGCCCTCAAATCCGTCAGCTTATCAGAGACTCAGATTTCAAAAAATCAATGAATGGAATGGAACTGGAAGCGTGGAAGGCTTTTGTTTTGGTCGTGAAGAACTTTCTTGGCAATACCAAGGCCAGCAACTACGCAGAACTTGTCACCAATATGCTGACTGCTTTCAGAAACCTCGGATGCAACATGAGCATCAAAATGCATTACTTATTCTCACATATGGATCGGTTTCCGGAGAATCTGGGATCAATGAGCGACGAGCAGGGCGAGAGTTTTCATCAGGACATAAAAGAAATGGAGACCAGATATCAGGGACGCTGGGATGCAGTCATGATGGCTGATTACTGTTGGACTCTGAAGAGAGACATCTCTGTCGCTGAGCATTCTCGGGTTTCCACAAAACGGAAGTTCAAGCCCTAAATTTGGAACAATGATGACGGTAACATGCACTCCACATGTCCATAACATTAATTAATTAATCAATGTGGACTGCTACATTTACAGTAACAGATGTTTGTAACATTTCATCAATAAATTGTTAGAAAACAATTGATATCTTAAAAATCTAATTCGGATGAGAAATATTACTAAAAATCAAAAAATTTAATTATCCATAATAATCCAATTAAACAAAAAACTCGGATTTAAAAATGAATTTAGCATAAAAACGTGACCTGATTGATAGAAATGGATGTTATTTTTGGATTCAGTAGTGGATGTTTGTAATAAATCAGTTATCAAAAGATAAACTATTTTCAAAAAAACATTTTTTTTGTAACCCTGTGTTGTTTTTCAAGCTCCTTCCTTTCTGGCTCCCTTAGATCAGTCAAAACTTTTTTTGGATCAAAACTGACAGCTCTTCAACACTATTTGTACTTTCATACACATCGACTAAAAATCTCATTTTATCTGAAGACGGGTAACCAGAAATCACTGATCTAACATAATGCTGGACTTCCAGACACAAACAAAATGGTAATGACCAACTGGCCGACTGACCGACCGACTGACCGACCAACTGATCAACCGACTGACCGACCAACTGACCCACCGGCCGACTGACCAACCGACCGACCGACCAACTGATCAACCGACTGACCGACCAACTGACCCACCGGCCGACTGACCAACTGACCGACCGACCAACCGGCCGACTGACCAACCGATCCACCGACCGACTGACCAACCGACCGACTGACCAACCGACCAACCGACCAACTGACTGACCAACCGGCCGACTGACCGACCGACCGTCCGACCGACCGACCGACTGACCGTCCAACCGACCGACCGTCCAACCGACCGACCAACCGACCAACTGATTGACCAACCGGCCGACTGACCGACCAACCGACCGACTGACCAACCGGCCGACTGACCAACCGACCAACTGACCGACCGACCGACCGACTGACTGACCGGCCGACTGGCCAACCGACCGACCAACCGACCGTCCAACCGACCAACCAACCGACCGACCGACTGACCAACCGACTGACCAACCGACTGACCAACCGACCGTCCGACCGACCGACTGACCAACCGACCGTCCAACCGACCGTCCAACCGACCGACCAACCGACCAACTGATTGACCAACCGGCCGACTGACCGACCGACCGTCCAACCGACCGACCGTCCAACCGACTGACCAACCGACCAACTGATTGACCAACCGGCCGACTGACCGACCAACCGACCAACTGATTGACCAACCGGCCGACTGACCGACCAACCGACCGACTGACCAACCGGCCGACTGACCAACCGGCCGACTAACATTCTGGACATTGGGCAGCCGATGTGATTGATGCAACCAGCCCAAATGACAGAAACATCAGGAACATGAGACAATGGATGAAGATCAAGAGTTCAGGGATGGAGAGTCTGACAAGTGAAGGAAAAAGGATTTATCATGACATATTTTAAAAAGATGAAATCCCATCATATTAACAGGGATGTAGAGATTTCTGAGGGTGACTGTAGACACTTGGTTGCTAAAAATGGACATAATTCTTTTATTAGATTAATAAACAATTACGTAAACCAAGAAACACACAAATCTGCTCGACTGCTTTAGGATGAAAAGTGTTCAGATGTAATTATTCAGATAACTCTTTGATAACGAAAATGACTGAATGACTTATTTAAGGTAAAGTAGTTCCGCAGTTTTATGTTACAACAGACATAAAAATGGTTAAAAATGAAAGAATTTCTTCCTGTCACCATCTCTCTGCATCGGCCTGTTTGCATAACTCAGTCTGTTGGCAGCAGGAACAGCAACAGAAGCCAACGTGAGACTATGTCCATGAGTAATTGTCTTCACAAACCGTTCACAGCCGAGATGAGGGACTCCAAAGGTCACCTAGAGTTTTCAAATCTAAAAATATCTCCATTTACTTGACGAGTGGACTCACCCAGATGGTAATTTAAAAAGAGAAGTCATTTTAAAAGAATCAAGAAACACAACAAACACTTCAGTCGAGCCTATTTGTCTCCACATGAATCCTGATGTCTCTTTAAGTTTGCTCCCGAGGGCGCCGGTCGACTTAAACACCAACTTCCAGCTGATTAGATTCAAAGTGACCTCGTCTGAAAACTATCAGCTGAAAATGAGCATATTGTAGCTCCTTGCTGCCGGCTCGACAGTCAAGACGAAACGCCGAGGCTGTGAGGGAAATCAGGTCGAATTAAGCCACCAATAATATCTGAGCAAATCCCTATTAACTAGCAGACAAAGAACATATTTGCGACAACAGCCCCGAGGAGGAAACCGTGGCGTGTGGATGACACACTCAGGATGGGAGTGAAAATGAGTCCGGCGGAGGTGAAAATCACGCCGGAGCCTTTTGCTTCGGGCGCCAACTTTGGCTGTAAGGATGCAAATTAAAGCCACATAAACCATTAGCCTCATAATACCTGTTATCACTGTCCACCTCATTAATGTTGAGCTGCTCCATCCAGCTCTCAGCCGGCGGAGCCTTCTTGAACTTTCTCCTCGGCTGCTTGATGTATTTCCCGCCTGCACGGCTGCCGCGTATTTAATCACTGAGATCAATAGCCGTTACCATCATTGATCTTGTGAGTCTATTTCATGGGCAAGGTGGCAGAACCTCATATTTTCTGCAGGCTGCAGCTCTTATGCATAATGTAACCAGCTGAGGGCTGTTTTTAATTAACATTAGAACACACTGCTTCAGAATTAGGAGATGCTGCTGACTGCTAAGGACTTTCAGTGATTTCATGCTTTGCCCAGAACTCTGACTGAAGGCGCTGCCCTTTCAACTCTCCCTTTACTTTAACTTCAGATGAATTTCCTAGCTTGTTTGTTCATGTTAATATTATCACAGTGCTGCAGATTCTTGAGGTTCCCTGATGTTTTTACTTATCCTCCACGACAGGATTCAGGATTTTTGGTGTTTTTTTGGTGGGCCAAAAAACTGCAGAGGAAGGAAAGCCAAAAGTTTCAGTTTTTTAAATGTAAAAAGCTGCTAGAAACTATGGAGTTATGAGCCGAATACAAATACATGCAACACTTTTTTTAGATTTAGTTGGACTATGAATAAAAAACATGAGAAAAAATGAAGTTTATTGTCAGGTAGTGTAGACTGATTCTGCAGCACAAGAACTTCTACATTTGGTTCCTTTTTCATTCCTACATTTAAAATGAAATATTTATTAACAAATGTGTCAAAATTGTTTAAAGTGTGTGAATGTGTCCTCATATCTTTATTAGTCTTATTGCACAAGCTGGTTGTCAATTTCTAGAAAAAACCAAATGGTGTTAAAAGGTTCTGCTGTAATTGGGTATAAATTAACATCCTTGCACATTTCTGTCAAACTTTAAAGCAGTGGTTCCCAAACTTTTTCTGCGCCCCCCCTATGGATTACAAATGGCTGTCTGGTTGAAACGATGTGTGACGGGGGGGGGGGGGGCATCGACTTTGTTGGGGGCAAAATGAATGTACGTAGCTGAAAATAGACACCAACATCGGTAGCCTACAAGGTACTTGTTAAGCTTAAGGTTCTGTATTGATGTTAGTTAGTCATCTTTTAGCTAACATTAGCTAGTCATCTTTTAGCTAACATTAGCTAGTCATCTTTTAGCTAACATTAGCTAGTCATCTTTTAGCTAACATTAGCTAGTCATCTTTTAGCTAACATTAGCTAGTCATCTTTTAGCTAACATTACCTGCATCCAACAGCTTTACTCAACTCAGTCGGTTAGTTTGGAGGGAAAAACTGTGAAAAGTTCTTTGCGTTTTGCTGGTTTGCTGCCGTGATTCTAACATAAACCTACGTAGCTCCGCCCAGCAGCAGCAGGTCTCCTTCACAGGTGGAAACCCAGCGCAAGCGTCGTAACGCTCATGTTGCGTTTAAAGGCAGCTCGGAAAAACAGGTTACAGCATGTTAACAACGGATTAAACAGTTTTAACTGCTGATAAAAGTGACAGAGGACACAAATATGGGAAGTGTGGAAGCCTCTACTGTATCAAATTGACATAGGAATAACAGAGAGTTGGCCATTCTAAGGTAAAAACCCAGCGCATACAGTGTTCATATTTTGTTTTTTTTTTTCAACCAGACGGCTTCCTGCGACCCCCCCTGCAATGACACGGCGCCAGTTTCAGTCCCTGTCCCTGTTCCAGTCCCTGTTCCTGTTCCAGTCCCTGTTCCAGTCCCAGTCCCTGTTCCAGTCCCTGTTCCAGTCCCAGTCCCTGTCCCTGTCCCAGTCCCTGTTCCAGTCCCAGTCCCTGTTCCAGTCCCAGTCCCTGTTCCAGTCCCTGTTCCTGTTCCAGTCCCTGTTCCAGTCCCAGTCCCTGTTCCAGTCCCTGTTCCTGTTCCAGTCCCTGTTCCAGTCCCAGTCCCTGTCCCTGTCCCAGTCCCTGTTCCAGTCCCTGTTCCAGTCCCAGTCCCTGTTCCAGTCCCAGTCCCTGTTCCAGTCCCAGTCCCTGTCCCTGTCCCAGTCCCTGTTCCAGTCCCAGTCCCTGTCCCTGTCCCAGTCCCTGTCCCAGTCCCTGTCCCAGTTCCTGTCCCAGTCCCTGTCCCAGTTCCTGTCCCTATCCCAGTCCCTGTTCCAGTCCCTGTTCCAGTTCCTGTCCCTGTTCCAGTCCCTGTCCCAGTTCCTGTCCCTGTCCCAGTCCCTGTTCCAGTCCCTGTTCCAGTCCCTGTCCCAGTCCCTGTCCCTGTCCCAGTCCCTGTCCCAGTTCCTGTCCCAGTCCCTGTCCCAGTCCCTGTCCCAGTTCCTGTCCCTGTCCCTGTCCCAGTCCCAGTCCCTGTCCCAGTTCCTGTCCCTGTTCCAGTTCCTGTCCCAGTCCCTGTCCCTCACGCAGTGACAACCTTTTCAGATGTGAGCTGCTGACAGGATTGACTGAACCGCTGCTGTTCGCCGACCGTCTCCCTCCTGTGGAGCGACCGCTCGGCTCCCAGATCAGTGTCACTGACCTTAATGGCCGACATTTACTGGGACAATCTCAGAGCTCTGCGTGAGGACGGCGTGCCGGGCTTCATGCAGAGACACAAAGACCAGTGAAGGTGACACCATCATGGCCACAGGTGGAAGGGACACTTCTCCTGGAATAACTGAAAACAACCTACTGAAGCTTTTCTTTTGTCTGGATGAACCGATGATCTGAATCCACTGACTGAGATTCTGAAGCATTTTTCTGAGTAGATCCAGTAAACTTCACCACAGAATCCAATCATTTCATTTATAGATGCAAATCAAACTGTGGCTGTGAAAATCCTGCTGATGAAATGATTGTCATGGCCTGAGTGAACAGGCTACTTGGACCTAAAGACTCCAAAGACACCAGAAGGACAGCAAAAATTCACAAATCTGCTTTAACAAACTGAAAAAATGAATTTAAAATTCCCTGAATTTGTGTTAATTCAACAAAAGACAAGAAACAGTAAAAGTTTTCAGGAATTATCAGAGGAATGTACTCTAATGAAAATAGATGCTGAAGCTAACTGACCCTCAAATCATCATCATCATCATCATCATCTGAAATACATGAAACTTTCAGGAACTAAAAACCAAATAAAAACATCAAAGCAGAGATAAAAGGCATTTGTGTGGTCAAAATTAAGTATTGATTAAAAATGATGAAAAATAAAATTAATATATAAAGACCCAATATTAATCCAACCCAACACAGCAACAAAGTATTTCATAATTAGATAAAATATTTAATAAATTGTATTTTTTTCTTCATGCACATTTTGGTTTAATTCACTATATGAATAAAAAATATTGTTTCAAAGTTTTCAGTTTTATTTCTTGTCCAGTTTTATGCTCAGTTACATAAAAAGTATTGTTTGTAAGATGTAAAATGAAGGTTTTTTCCCTCCTAAATGCAGCATTTTCCCTGTAGAACGTAACTGAAGACCAAACAAACAGAACCAATAAATACTCCATCGTTGCTTTGCAACGGAGCTGGAATGTAACACAAATGAGTTGGATCTCCTTTAAATAGGCTGTAAAGTAGTCTATAATAATGTTGATTGTGAACTGGAGCTCTTTAAATGAGCAGATCTGACGTGAAGAGTCTCACCTTCTGGTCGTGGCTGTAGGCCAAGGCCCAGTCCTCCTGTGTGGGGTGGAATAAAAGGCTCAGGACGAAGAAGGAGAGCCGGTACTTCTGGAAACTGGCTCCCTCATCAGTGCTGATGAGCACGCTGCTCTCAAACTCCGGATCAGTCAGGACCATAATCTGAGAGCAGGGAGGATGAAGAGAGGAAAACACAGAGGAAGGAACAGAGAGAGATGAGGAGATGAGAGGAGACAGAAATAAGACGTTAGAAGCAGGAGCGGGGTTGGGCCTAAAATGTTTCGCCAATTTGGCACATTGCAGGTTTACGTTTGGCAAACAGCTTTGCTGAAGCTCCTCTGTGGAGCCTTCTGTGCTTTCAGAGGTCAAAACTCATCATCATATCTGTCCAAAACAACAAGGAGGGAAAAATAAAAAGGAAACGACGACACACAGGTGGAAGCCTCCTTCAGAAACCTTCCTCTGCTCCAGCTGCAGCCGAGAGGAGCTGCTTCTAATGAGTGATTTAGCAGGCATGACTGAACCTAAACACACAATAACTTACTGTCTTTATCAGTTTGCACCACACAATGTCATTTGTTAGCATTTCCTCTTCCAGTACAATTCTAATTCCAGCTTCAGCAGCTCAGCGGGGGGTTAGAAGCCGTAATTTCATGCTTGAACTGTTTCTGCGGGAGCCGTCACGGTTCCAACAGAATTCAATAAGGAGAGGAACTTTTACCGCATATATCTTTCAGCTAATAACATTTAGTCTTTCTGGAAGCAGATTAAATGCTCACTGGAATTTTGCCTTGAATTACAGGAAGCTCCTCAAAGTAGCCGTAATCACCGTATTTTATTCAGCAGCGCCGTAGTGAAGCTGATGCATTATCTTGAATGAGGGGCTCTATTAGTTTGCTTTCTTTGTTTTACAGCGTGAGCTAAAAGGCAGGAGGGGATTTACATCAGTTCACATGAAAAAGGAACATTTATGTTTCTACGTGTTGACAGATTTCATGAGGTTGCAGCTGAATCAGGACGTTTGGTGGCTGACCGACACAAAGCAGAGCATGACTATGAAAATCATATTTTTAATGGTGGAACGATTAAATGTTTTAATTGAGTTAATTGCAGATTCTCTAATTAAACACCATAAATTGAATTTTAAACAAAAATCAATATTTTTAATTATATTCCCTTTTGCTAATAAATTCTTGAATAGACAAATGAGCTCAACAACAAAGACACTTGATGTTTTTAATCTGAGATTTAACAATCAGATTGGAGCCAAATGTGGTTCCACTCCTTCAGCCTTCATCCGGTTCAGGAAGCCCTGATCATTCATGGAGCTTCTTTGGAAACGTGGACGCTGACGTTTAGAAAAAAGGCCATCTTTGTCACTTTTTGACTTTTAAAATAAAACTCCACCTTGTCTTTGCTCTGGATGAGTTCAGTCACATCGATTCTGTTCTCCATTTACCAGTAGCTGTTCACACTAGGCTGTTCCTTTGTGGTTTGGTGTCTGCAGCTGTTTGTTTTTCCAGTTACGGCCTCAAACGGGTTTAATCCACCAACATGCAGCCCAGAATCCTCAGTGGGTTTCTGCATATTAACAGTTATTGTCCACATGTGTTGCCCAATAGCCAGCGCCTGTCCTGCAGGCTGGAGCTGCTCTGCTCCTCAAACCTCCACCAACCATGCATGTTGCATGAGCGCGCGGTGGACCAGCGGGCAGCGCTGGGGTCCAAATAGCTGTGTTTTCTCTCGTCAATTCCAGTGGAATTGGAAGAACAGCAGCACATTTGTCACTGACAGAAAAGCCAGCCCTCCTTCCAGAGCTGTAAGCAGGAACTCTCCCTGGTGGTGATTTAGATAAATTGTTTTTCATTAAGCACCAATAAACAGGCAGCACTTTCTCAATCTGGCTTTCTCATTGGCGTGGGCTCGCCGATCTTTCCATTCATTACCTGTCACAGCGCAGCGCCAATGCTGCTGATATCTGCGAGCCTCTCTGGAGCTTATCAGATGTAATTTCCAGCTTTTAAGCTGTAATCATATTCGATAATGTGGCTGTAAGAGGCTCACTTTGAGAACCAACCATCAGAAGTTAATGGTGAAAAGAAAAAAAAGGCATTTAAATGTGTGCATGTAATCTAAAAAGATTGTATTAAAATGAACTGCTGCTCTGTGCTGAAGCCTTGAACTGGAAGTCTTCGTCCTGCTCCCTAACCTCCATCTGCTGAGCTTTCATCTCCAGCTTTCGCTTCAGTCTTTGAGCTCTAAATGGTTTTCTGTTTCATCACACGGAGCAGCTGCTGGACAATATTCTTACATTTGCATTACTCATTTAGCAACAAGTGTGAAAACATTATTTTCCAAATTCACACCTCATGTTTGTTAAAAATTGTCTGTCACCTCTGTGATTATAAGCCTGTTTTCAAAGCTGCAAACACAAACTTGACTGCATTTTTCCAGGTTTTAATGTGACAGAAAAGCATCTCAGTAAGAAAAGAAGGAAACGACTCCATTTCAAAATGTCAGAGTCTAAGACGTGTGATGTACATTTGTATTCAGCTCCCACTGGCCAGTACTTTACATAAATACTGGTCTTTCTTCTGACTTTAAGTTTCTGTGAGCATGATGCTGCCACCACCATGCTTTATTATGGGCAAAGTGGATTCAAGGTGATGCGAAAAAATGGTTTAAATCCACACAATGCTCTGCTAGTAGGCCAAGAAGTTGACTTTTGGTTTTGTCTGAGCAGTTATCACTCCTTCCCAATTAGACTGAGGTCTGGAATCTAATGTTAGTGTAGCTGGACAAAGGAAGAGTCCAGGAATCTTGCATAATATCAGACAGCAGCAGGTTCATTAATGGGGTCTCCAGCCACTTTTCCAAAATAGCCAGATCAGTGGAGTACACAACTAAACGCGTAACGTAGCAGATCCTCCCACCATTGAGCTTGTAGAGAAAATAACATCAGATTCCACTTGGTAACTTTCCAACTACAAGTTATGCCAAAGTCAGGGTTGCTAGGCAAGCTCCAATATTCCCAGTAGGATTTTCAACTTCAACAGGTGATGCTTTCATGACAACTGGTCACACTGGGTTTGTTTTTAGGAGTATTAGCATAAGTGGAAACATCACATTTCAGATTTATCGTTCTAATATTGACCTTAATGTGAAAAGTATGCATGGAACTGATCAAGTGGTCGATCAGGTTGGGTTAAACATTAAGGCCAGAATGTATCGTCATGCCCCTTTTTAACACCTGAGAAACTAAGAAAATGAATAAAAGCTTGAGTATATTATTGCAAGGTACTGTAATGGCAGGGCCTTTCCCTTTCCTGCTTAAGTAAACAATAATTATTCATCCCCAAACTCACAGTGACCAATGGCATCATCAAAGTCTGATTAAGATTTCCCTCACAGCCTCCACTCAGCCTTAACGAGGGAGCGGGCCGAGTGAGGAGGGTAACAATACGGAATCGATAAAGGTTGCTGGGGATAACCTTTGTGTTTTATCAGCCTGGTGTCGAGCTGTGCATAAGCTGCAGCGCCGAGATAGAAGCGGATAGTTGTCAGATGGCAAGTTAAGTGGAGGTATGGATCAGAGACGGAGGGAAAGAGACACCCTGCAGCAAATGAATCACGGCGGATCAATCGAGCTTAGGCTGTCTTCCACGGGAGCTTTGGAAACACAGTTGTCTTCACAGTATGCTCATTAGGCACGGATCAGGCCTTAATCACCCACATTTAGCTATCATGTTTTCACTGCCGTTCTTCCTCCGTGGCATCTTAACTGTGCATGTCTTTAATTTTTTTAAAGCCCCGTTGAGCAGCCGTTCAATTAACTGCAGAGAGAGCATGAAGAAAAGACGACACGATGCAGCTGAAGAGTTCACCGCTGAGGCCTTCTGCTAAATGTCGTCACTATCGCTCAAATCTTTACCGCATCTCTGGGGATTGTAACAGCGGCAACGTAAGTGAGGCCAAAATATTTCAATATAAGTGCATATACAGCTGGGGTGGGAGCAGAGGACGATTATAGGTTTCAGTGAGTGATTAGCTACAGACGCTCTTTTTATAGAACAGGCCGATGCTAAAGAAGGCCCCTCAAACGAGGAGCCAACAAAGGGCTGCAGCCAGCAATGGGCAACTTTCATCCATCTCCAGGATGGTAAATCGAAATAATTAGGCCTGAGATAAAGCACAGAGAGGCAATGAAGAGCCAGAGGACAACCATCATCAGCATTACTACAGGTTCCTGGCTGCCATGACTCACTAACAGCAGCAGACAGGAAGTAAAAATAGTTCTCCTGGAAACTATGGCGGAAATGATGGGATTTCATTTGTTAATTTTCCCTCTTGAGTCGTGGATAAACTTTATCTCATGCCATATAAGCCGTCTGAAGGGCTGCGCGTCACATCTCCTGCAGAGAGAACCTGGGGGAGCGCGTTCCTGCCACGGCCTTCATGTGGAATTACATTTTCTCTGCATGAAAATGCAGGAGTGAGTGAGTCACGAAGAGTAATCAGTGCCGGCTGTGATCTGTCCCTCGCCACGATGCGTCTCTGCTCTTCACAGGATCCCATTAACTCCGACAACATGCAAACACAGTCAGGGTCAACACCTTGGATCGGCCTTGGAGGAGTGATGCTGATGAACCCGAGGACCCAAACCACTTCTAACAAGTCAACAAGCCAACGAGTCACGCCTTCTTCTCTATTAGTCTGCTGGCACCGCGCAGCTTCAGCTTCATCCAACCCGTTTCTGAGCAGGAAGGCCAGCCTCTACCAAGTCATGAGTTTATTTTACATATTTTGTCACCTAACAACCACAAACCAGTGCATTTTATCTGGATTCCCACGCAAGGAAACTGACAGCTCTGTAAATGTTTTCCACATGAAAATCTGAAATCTGCATTCATTTTCTGCCCATCTGAATCGTAGAATCATTCTTCATTCACACAGCATCTACTGATGCCAGATTCCTACTTTTGTGCTGAAATCCAGTTTTTGTCTGTGTGGCTGTTTATGCTACTGATCGGTAATGTGACAGTTGACGCCGTCGATGGATCGAGTTTAAAGCTGTTCAACAATGGGAGTCAACAGTCACAAAATGATAACACCACAGAGGAAGCTAATGAAAAGACACACAAACAGCAGCAGAGCATTGTCTGCAACTTCTCCAGATTGGTCCGTCTGGAGCCAGGAGTGATGGGATCCAACTGTTAAAATGATCAGTTGTGTTACAGACATCAATAACTGCAGCATCAGTGCTTTTAATACATGTTGGATTTTTGCTTTTCACTGAATAAATGCACTTAAAATATTTTGGTGCAATATGCAGATGAATTTATTATTACACAGTCAAATAAATGAAGAAAACATTCCCTTTCCTTTTCTGCATCCATCCCATTTTTTCAGGGTTGGGTTTATATTTTTAAAACTATTATTTTCTTTTTGGATTAAATTGGATTGCACTCATGAGAAATTGATTTCCTACCTGCAGAGGAGTGCTAAGTGCTCTCATTTAAGGAGACAGTTGGGAGTTTTGAGAGATGAGCCAAGTGGCTCATTTTTGTAGAAAATGTTATCGTGTGAATTTTCCCACTTCATGCATCCAGTGGCTGGTTACCAGGTAGGACTGTGGGTTGATGGGAACAACGCAGTGAAAAAATCCACCATCAACAGTTTTTGGCTGAATATCACAAGGTCCAGTCTGTGACGTGTGGTTTGCTCATGGTGGCAGCATGTTGGAGCAGCTTGGGTTCTTCTGATTTTGCTCATTTTTGGTTGACATGTTGAATGTTTGGACAGTTATTCCCTCTGGTTTTGGATGCAACTGGAAAGGATATTTGCTGCTGAACGTTTGCTTTTGGACAGTTATGATGAGTAACCATGGCAACAAGGTACTGTCCTCACTACTGGGAGCTCAAAAAATACTTCAGAAGGGTTGAAAAGGAGGCTTGGTGGATGCAGACCAGGAGCAAAGAGAAGGAAGAAGTTCAAACCATCATAATGACCATATCCCCTACTCCAACATTTCTCTGCCCATATGACTAGAAAGAGATTTTAAAAGGAATGACAAAAGCAAAGGAGGTGGATTAGCAGTTTGCCAACAACTGATGGTGTCATCTGGGACATGTTACTGTGGAATATCATCTCTGCTGGCCAGATGTTGAGCTGTTGGCGGGTCATAACAGTCATGTGACTGTTTTACAGAAGCCGTCTTTAGTCAGAGGTCTGTTCAGGTTAGTTGCAAGACTGGCTGCTACTGGAGATCTTTTCTAGCCCCAGCCTCACCCACAAAGACTTTCTGAAGATACTTGACTGATGTGAGTTACAACATTTAATTTCCCTTTGGAATAAATAAAGTAGTTTTCAACTGAATCTGATTAAAAGTGATTTACTGCAGCCGGAGAAGCAGAGCACAAAGAAAGTGCAGGGATTTGTAATTCACAGCAACAATTTTGGGAGCATCAGTGTGGAAAACCTTCTGCTAAGAGCGAAGCTGTCTGCTGAAGTCTTCCATTTTTAACCATGCAGATTCAGAAGTATTTTGTTGTGTTTGTCATTAGACGAGCAGAAAACCGAGGCAGATGGTGGAAAGTGGAATGCAAACCATGTGCAGATCGATGAACAAAATTCAGAGAGTGTCAGAAGAAATGAAAAGTGATTGACAGAACTGGGAGGCAAATTAAAGGCATCGGCAGATGGTTGGCAGCTGGGAGAACTCGTGATTCCCCTTGTCTTATTTATTTCCAGGCTGAAATTGTTAAAATTCAGTTTCAGCAGGTTGATTCAAAAATAAAGGAAATAACTCACTTTTCTCCTCTGCAGAGTTTGCCAACTAATTTTGTTTTCTGACAGTTTTTCGTAACAGAAAGAACAAATGCAGCTGGCTGCAGATAAACTATTAACTAAAGACCATCTTCTGAACTGTCTGTTTCTGTATTTTATGCAGAAGCTCATATTGCTTTGCGGCTGAAAATAACTGACCCAGTGATGTATGGATCTCATTTCGACACCAGTCGTACCTGCAGCCACCTTTGCTTCAGTTGGAGTTGGCCGCAGCGCTGGCAGAGGTTTTACCACTGTGTGTAGCTCTGGCGCTCGTCCTTCCCCAACCTGTTGCTGAGCTTTGTTAGTCAGCTGAATGAAGTGTGAAGGGTAACTCCAAAGTATTTTTGGAAAATTCATCTATTGCTGATTTTTATTTTTTTTGTTTTTGTTTTTTTGTTGAACCTATCTAAACTCTTTGAGGTAAAATGCATGTTGAGAAACTGGAAATACCTCAACGAAATGCTACTAGACATGCTACTAGCTGCTGTTTCCAAAGCAAGCTTGAAGATCTCCAGTTCATCACAGAGCAACAGACACACACACAGGACAAACAACCATTCACACACTCACACCTACCAGCAACTTAATGAACCCAATTAACCTAAAAGTCATGTTTTCGACTGTCAGGTTAATTGGTCTCAGAGTGAACCCACACATGGTCAGAGACAACATGCAAAATCCATACAGAGATTTGAACCCAGGACCTTCTTGCTGCACAGCAACAGAGCTGAGCAGGAGTCAATGGATGGACATTTCTGTTTACAGGTTACAAAGATATAAGAAAATTCCCACCTTCCTTTTATTGGTTGGGCAAACGTAAAGGTAACTGAGGACGGCCTTGGACCCGATTTTGTCGTTCATTCTCTCGTATGTTGATCCGTAGTCTGTAGATCTGAACAGAACAAAGAGAAAAAACAATGAGAAGCAGAAAACTGTGAAAATAATCCAAGAAGCTGTGTGTCAAACAAACTGATGCTACTTTCTGTAATGTCACCATATTGATGAAAAAGAACAGAATATCACACCCAAAGGAAGAGAACAAACAGGATAAATGTTAGTTTGGTTGTGTACATGCAGCTTGTCAGGGGAGTAAATCCGTGGCAGTGAAATAAGAGAGGGTTAACCAATCATCCACAGCTCCCACTAAAATGAACCATTCAAACAGCTCTGGGGACCTGACACTGTAAATAATTAATTCTCTCCTGATGACTACTATGAAATAAAATATGACGAGTGCAAAAACATGTGGATGTTCCAGAACCCTCGGGTTTTAATAATTTAACAGTGGGAATGAGCCTGTTAGCCAGCCCAGTCCCTGGAAACTCCACATGAATCCATCATCGGTAACAACCAAATCTGCCTTCAAGTACCACATTTCAGCATCTGCAGACCTGCTCACAGGCTTGTCTTCCTCTGTGGGTGTCGTGCCCGGGGAATCTTCTCAGTGGGGACAGAAGCTGCCGCCCACCGCTGTGGCAAAACTCCTGTTTGGATTTGCAGACTGACTCACATTGCTATGCGGAAAGCTAAGATGATTCCTGTTTTTGTCAAACCCTGCTGTTTGTGCTCCTTCAGAGGGAAACAGGCTTTCAAAGAGGCCGTAACGAGGTGTCGCTCCTTCAGAGGGAACGATATCTGCAGTGATTACAAAGCACCGTAATGAGCCACACAGAGGCAGCATCATTTCCACATTACATTAAAGTGGGATGGGGAGTAACAATGTTAGGCTGGAGTGTGAGCTGAGAACTACACATTTTACATCTGATCCTCTGAGTGAAAACTTTCACTTATAAAGCTCTTGCAGAAAGTTTTGAGACAGACATGGATTTACAGGTGCTGAATCAAACCAATCAGTTTTACTTTCTCTGAGAAATTCTTCACCTGAGACTCTCAGATCTGTGCCAAGGCAACGCCTACCCAAACTACATCAGCAGCCGTCTGCTTGTTTCTGTGCACTTTCAAATAAAATGAACTAACAGAAAATGTAATTAATTGAATAAAAGATAACCTTGGTTTTCACTGGACAGCATCATAAATACCAAAACACACTATAATATATCTACATGATCAAAGTTATTCCAGAACCTCTATCTTTTATTTCTGAGGATAGCGAAAAGAAAGTAAACTGAGAATTTTATAATTAGCTAACTTACTTTTTGAACTGATTTTGGTTCTTTGACACATTTCAACAACCATCTGACAGAATATTTTATCTATGTTATATTTACTATGGAATCTCCACAACTATAAATCAAAAACTATACTAGCACATCAATGAATTTATTTTAAAAATGATTTATTTAAAAGCTATGCACCGTGTGCAGAGGCTGCTCGATGCAGTTGGTCAAGTTTTGTTGTCTCTATGACGCCTTTCACACATTTTCTTCTTACGCTGATGACTGTGCGGTGTGTCAGTTGGACCCCTTGTACTTCCAAAATTGTGTTCAATTACCAACCAGTTCATTTCAATCAAAACTTTTTAAAAATGTATCCATGCGTTTGTAATCAACCCAGTACGTGTTGGACAGCTTGAAATGCAGCAGCTCCATTTAACTGTCTGACATCCGTTTGCTACGACCCGTCTGGTTCATTTACTCCAGTACATCTGAAGCTCTCGGACTTTTAAAAAAATTAAAAACAAAACAAAAAAAGATTTAGGTCGAGATCTGAAGGTGAACATAATATTTACCTGGCTTTAAGCTAAAGGCCAATTTCCTCAAACAAAAATCCTTTTCACTTTATTTTGCACCATTTCTTTTGATTTAAGCTGGTATGCATCGCAATGTTTAGTTCAAACCAGAACAAAAATGAAGAATGATTTAATTTAATTTAATTTTTCTTTTAGTGTTGTTGGTGGAGGAGGAGGCCATTAAAACAACCTTTTGATGCCTCACTGATGCGATGCCATGGAAATGTTTTATTCCTTCGGCTGCTGATCTGTTCATTCCCCAGCATCCAGATGAGCAGGTGCTGCACACTCCTGCTAATGGCTTCCAACAAGCCATGTAGTATAAGGTTTTAACAAAACCACAGAGACTAAATAATCTGTAAAGAAGGAAAAAATGTGTGTATGTATCTGAATCCTAAAGAATACTTAAAAAAACATGATGTGGTGATTATTCTTTTGCTGTTCATTGGAAAACACCCCATTTATGTTTTATCTAAATTGTGTATGCAGATTTGCATGACTTCTCGATCGATGTCACCCAGCAGCTTCAGTTTGACAAACACAATTAAACGCTGCACAATTAAATTAAGATTAACTGAAAGTCTTTGATTCAGGCTCAGAGTGTTTTTCCAGCCAAATTCAGCCTGACCTTGTCCCTCTAATCACATCAAGTCTTCAGGGACTGACGGGTTCAATTTGACCTGAGCTCTGCTCTCAAGCATTCGTCAAATGAACAGAGGATTATCCATATTTTGTTCTGCTCTGCCCTGCTTCTCTAAAGACTTAATAGCACGACTGCCTGGAAAAAAACAGGCTTATAAGATAAAAATAGAAATAATGGAATGATTTCTTTGTCTGGTTTCTCTTTGGAGGTTCCTAACATAAATACATGTTTGCTTTGGTAATTTCTAAACACTAATCTTTCTTAAGTAGCCATAGTTATTGCTTATATATGTTAAAGTATGTGATGGTGTGAAAAATTGTTTCATTTTCCTACAGTGCTTTCTACTGAAGCACTGCATTGGAAAGACATAATCCACTTCGTCCACGGTGGGCATATTGGACAAAAAGCCCGTATTTAACTCTTAGACGTTGCAGTTTCAAAAGTTAAAGTAAGAACAATAATGGCTGCTTATGCTAACTGAAACCATGTGGACAAAGATTTCCAGACCTTCTAACAGAAGCCTGGTCCCACTTTTTGGAACAAATCTGAGATGAAAAAAGCCTCTCAGACAATAACGTTTCATTTATTGTATCAGCAAACTTCCTTTCCACCACAACAGAGGACACACTGTAGATTAATAAGTATTGGTGATACTATGGCTTGTGTACTTTTTTTTTTTTTTGCCTGGTGGTACATAAAGATCAGCTTGACAGCAGGAGTGAGAAGAAGTAGTTCTTTCATTTAGCAAAGAAATTACATACATTTTCATTTAGCAATAATTTATGTAAGAACAAAAACACCAAATATGAAGAGATTGTAGGAATTGACATTATGATTTGAGTGTTTACCATTAACCATTAACAAATCATCATTCACAACTTCTTCTGTTCGCTGACTGGCCCAGTTGAAATTCAACTAGAGAAATCAAGCTCAATAAGAGAAATACCAGACGGAGCATTCAAGGGAAATGAGAATTGAGCAGAATTGCTAAAGAAGGCAACAGCCAGGCTACAAAGTTCACAACTTTCATGCAAATTTTAACCATCTGAAGCCTTTTCTTATTTCAGCCTTTTCGCGTAGCGGCTTTTTTTTTTTTGCCTGCTATTAATTGATGTTTCGTCAAATATTGGTCTATAACATTTTAACATTTTCAAATTCACTAGATACAAAGCTCAACATGAAGGAATTACATAACTGGGTTTATGTCTGGGTGTAATTTGGATTGATGTAATGACACATTTTCCAACATGGTAGTTTATGTTTTATACTTTTAACATGAAACGTTGTGACATTTTTAACGTCATTTAAACATAAAATAGAATTATTTTTATTTAAATTACTCATTACTTTGTTTGTCATCTTCCTGGATTGGAGCATGATGTGTTGCTTTCCATGACCTTCTAAGCCTACTTCATGTTGCCAGACAGGTTCTTTTGGGTTGGCAGTAATCTGGGTTAGGGTTAAGTTCCCAATTGGTTTTCATGGGTGTCTTGATAAATTATAAGTTGAAAACTGACCTTAGAATAATTAAAATTGGTAAGAGGGCTGATATTTTATGCAATGTGGTTAGCAGAAAGGTTTTTTAATGTGTGGGAAACAATTGTGTTTGTGCCTGTATGTCCCTGAGAGGACAGGAAGATGCTCCCTCACATAATTAACACGTGATTGCCACATTTATGCACGCTGCGTTTGTCAGTGGGGGGTTGTCATCGACACGTGTTCCAGTGGTCGTTTCCCCAGGAGTCGGTTTCCTCAGACGCCTTTTCACTCTGAGCTCCTTCCACTCTTCATAAAGAATGAAAGTCCCAGAGACGCATCTTAATAAAACTTCAGCATGAATGAGAGTTTTTCTTTTAAAGCATTTTCTGTTCAACACCAAAGCACTCTGAGCAAAGACGGACCCGCTTCCATTTCTGATGAGACAAGCAGTTTTTTGCTGAAAAAACGTCTGTTTTGGGCTCGTTGTAAAAGATAGGAGCTCAAAATAATTTGGTGACAATCAGTAAAAGAGATTAAGGCAAATCTGACTCAGTGTGTAACATCCGCCTCGCTTTAATGCAGAACTCATACTCGGTCTGTGAGCATCAAGCCGACACTTATACCCAAGTGGGACAATAATCGATTAGAAAAGACGCGAAGGATGCTTCTCTCAACCTCTTTTCAGGTCAGAAACGCCATCTCCCAGCTTCCACAAAGGAGAGGTTTTCATTTGTTGCCATTTGTACCAATTTAAAAAGCCAAACAGAGATGCGACGTGGTGCACTGCAGTGTGTGAACATCAAATGATTGGAATAAAAGGCAGGCAGAAATTGCATTAGGGAATGTTTGTGAGGTTTTGCCAGATGGCTGCCAATAAAGCAGAACAATTCAGAGCTGTTGTACAACACGGTTGACCATGCTCTGGGGAGACAGAGGAAAAAAAGCCATCTACTTCAAAGACTAAAAACTCCAACTAAATCATTTCACTTTCTCAAAAATCGTACAAACAAAGCACATCACCCCGAAGCAGACAGAAGCTAAACAGAGTGTATAGCAAGGGAGAAGAGAGGCTGCATATCCATGCTCATCATTGAAAAGGGAGCATACAAAAGACCTCATCAACATTCATCAAAGGTGTAAAGATGAAAGCATCGTCAGGTGGTTGTCAGAGTCAAGGCCAAGCAGAAACAACTCAGTGGTTTGTCCTCAGAAAAAGAGTCAAACAGAGAGAAAGGAAATGAGTTCTTACCTAACAACCCTGCAGCAGAACCGAGCCCGAAGTGCAGGAACTCACTGATGTACCAAAAACATAACCCTGATCTGATCCGGTGAACCGAAGAGTCATGTGGTGGAACGGGGTCAGAGATAGAGCTGCACACTGGGCTGCAGATGTTTCTAAATTGTCTCATTGTTTTTGTTCTGGGGGGAAACTCTGAGGACATGACAAGGCAATCCAGAAACAAGTCTTCCAGACAAACCCACTCCTGGATTCAGTTCAGGGATCTTTCAGTAACAGACAGAGCTGCCACCACAGCTCCACTGAGTTAAATGCTGTAGCAAGTCATTGTTTTCAAAGACTTGATAAAAAGTAGGAATAAGAAACAACTGAATTTATAAAAAACTATAAACTTCCAAGCACCATGAAATAAGTGCAGCCAACTGCTTCCGTTTTGATAGAACCAGATAAATGTGAAAAGCCATGAGGTTTAATTGTTTAAAAAGAATGAGTCTAAGCAGTGAGAGGGCCAAAGGAACATGGATGAGATACAAGCAAAAAGACAGGAAAAGCAGCAAACCAGCTAACAGTGATCTTCCAACTGACTATGACTTACATCTACCAAACTACAGACTGGAGAGTGGTGTGGTGTGAAGCACAGAACATTGTTGCTGATGGGAGAAAACTACAAACTTCATGGGAACAAAGCAACCAGAACACCACATCTGGAACCAGAAGGAATGAATCTGGTTGAGTTGTTCCAGCAAAGGTCTGTTGGAGATTAAATTCCCATAACAGTTAGCTATATTTAGACCTCACTGGCCTTGGGATGGCTATACACGCCTTTATCATCTTTAGGTTGTCTAGTTGACTGGGACACACAAATCAACAAATGGAATAAATGAATGTAATCATACTGAGACTGTTGTTTTAAGAAAATAGTTCAATATATTAAAGCTCTTGTCATCAAACATGTAATAATTCATGTTTTCATGTCATGTTCATGTTCTCCTGTTTTCATTCAGCTCACCTTGCCTGATTCCCCCACTGCCTTCACCGAGGCTCTCTGCTCTCTAAGCTCCTCTCAGTCTCTGCCTCCTCACCAGATTATCAAAAGCCTAGTCCAAGTACTGCTGGTTTTCCAGTGTTCTTCCCTTGATGTCGTTTGTCTTCCTGTGTCTGATCATGTTCACATCTCTGGATTCGCCCTCTCTTGCCTACTCCATGATGGATTGCTCTCAGCCATCTGATAGCTGGACTTTGACCACCAATTTACGCTTTTATCAAGTTGCTAGATACATTTCAACACATCTCCATCTTTGGCAAAAGAGATTAGATTCATTTCTAGAACAGAGGTCAATGTTTCCAATATCTATACTTGTTTGACTCTGCTTCCATTCAGTTACGGTCGGGGGTTTCAGATCTTTACAATTGACTGATTAGTTTTTCTGCAACCAATAATAAAACATAGATCTCTGATTTGAATTGAAATCCTGAGTTAACACAACCTCCAATAAGTAAAACAGAGGATTTCATGGAACCTCCATCCCCAGATGCTCCACCTCCAAACCTTTTATGTCAGGACAACAGGACAATCCTACAGGACTGGACTATTTGTCCACAATTTTTTGCAGTCCACTGGTCCTTTATAAAATTAGAAGCATGTCTTTTTATTGACATGTTGAATGAATGAGTCTATCAGCCACCTCTATAATTTTAGCAATCAAAGCATGTCTAATTACAAGTTTCTAAATCAGAATTAAAGAATACATTCTGAGGACTTCAGTTTTTTAATCCTAAATCACTTAAATGACATCCAGAAAGCATCAACACTGGACTCTTAAATATTGCTGCTGATGCGTTTTGACTGTAGCTTCCCCAACACGTTTTGTCAAAGTTTTTACTGCTTCTAACAAATGAATGTTTGAGGATAAACTGTTCACTTGCTGCCTAATAGATCACACACCTGAACAGATGTGAAAATATGTTCAGTGTTACTTACTTCACCTGTCAGTGGTTTAAAGGACATGAGCTATTTTATGCCACTAAACACGCTATTGGATGTAAAGCAGCCAATCCAGGAGCACCGTTTATTTACCTTGGTGCTGATTGGCTGAACCCCTAAGAGCAGAAATAAGGAAGACCCAGGATGTTAGCCTCTGTGCTGGTGCCAAGTCTGTCTCCACTGTACATATTAAAGGATGTTATGTATATTTGGTGTTTGAACTATTAAAATAGTCAATTATAATCATTTTTAGCTGTTTAGATCCCTTGAATACCAGAGGTCTCCTGTCGATGAAACATACATTAAACAGCTTAAATACATTTGATTTCCTCTAAATCTCCCTAATTTATCTTCCAGTCTGGGTTTCATGGCATCATATTCATAATCCCAGCAGTTTGGTTGTGTTTTCACTTTTGCTTCAACTATTTTCTACTGCTGTATTGTTTGACTAAAAAAGGATCAAATCTTTGTTGCAATAAACTTCACTGCACCAGAAATCCTGTTTTATTAATCTTATAATAAATATTACTTTGAGTAAATCATTTATTTGAAAGCCTTAAGTGACTGTTGCATAAATAAGCAGCAGACTATACAAGTGTATCTCAATAAATTAGAATAATATATTAAAGTTTATTTCAGTAACTCAACACATTATAGATTAATTAAAACTCTGGAGTTTTTTTCTCTTATGATTTTCTGCTTCCAGTCGGATGAAAAGACACTTGAGGTTAGAAAATTATAATAAAGTAATCAAACATATTGTAATCATAAAATATAAGAGTAATAGACAATATAAAACCTGCTTAAAAGTTATTCTCAAAAGATAGTTTTATTCTGAAAAATGAGATGTACTTGTATTTTGATAAGAGGTTAGTGAGTTTCTAAAAACTGTGCAGTTTGTTTACTTCTACATTGAAACAAAGAATGTTTGTTTCAATGTAGAAGTATATAGTTTGAAATCTTTATATTTTTTCACCCAAATCTCAGCAGCTTTAAAGTCACCAAACAAGGCTAGACAGCTACACGAGGTGAAGATCAATGCTTACTGGGTCAGAAATGCCTAAGGTGTTGACTGAACTGTGTTTGTCCACGAGTTGGCCCTGCAGCGACTGGCGACCTGTCCTGAGCTTCTCTGCCATTTAGTCTGAGGCATGACAAGACGGGCTGCAGCCTCGCAGCTCAACAAGAGGAGGCAGGCACAGAAAAGAAATGCTTGGATGGGTCGCCTGGGGCAATTAGTCTGTTACTTCCAGGCCCATTCAACCATTGGATTATGGGTTGCTCTAACCCAAAACACTGCAGCAGGCACTCCAGACTGAGACTGGGCACAAACACTGTTGTCATACTTCACTGTTGCAAAATGTGAAGCTGTGTTTGACATGTTGGCCCCATTTAAAGCCATTTCAGTCACTTCTTACTGAGTAGAGTTTTCTCAAACTCCTCGAGGAGGGTGTTAAAGGTGACCATATAGGTTAGGATCGGTCTATCGGCTATACCAAACATGTTCATTTCATTTTTTTTTCTTAAATAATGATTTTAAGATTGATTTAGTCTGGTCAGTTTTGTCTATTTTGAGCTGCTTTCAGAAAGAGCTGTTTTAAGGTCTCTGATAATTTACATCCAAAAAGGTGCTGCTGGCCACGCCCACCCCCAGCCCCCCCTCCCCCCGACTCAACCTTTACACTCTGTGAAAATGGCTGCAAACAGATGCACTATTATACAACTATACATTGAAAAGCAGAAGTAAAGCCACCTGCACAACCAACAAGAACGCAGCAAGTTGTTTCTGGATGGAGAGTCAATAACACCTGTTATTTTCCCAGCAGCCATTGTACAACGCATACAGCGGTAAAACCAGCTGATGCTGGAGCTCTGTTCGGGCTGCTAGGTGACAGGCTGGACTACCCTTGGGTTGCCAGGTAACGGGTTGGTGGCTGGGGTTGCCAGATGAGAGGCAGTGCCTGATGAACTGATGTTACATTCCAGAGGTTTTTCGAAACGGTTCATTGTTAGACACAAAAAAACATCAACTTATTGCCAAAAAACGGCTCGGTGGTTTTTTAAATGCTTGGGCTGATTTTAGAAGCAGCTCTGACTCAAATGGAAGAACAAAAACATGCAGAATATGAAGTTTGCATAATACATCTCACTCAAAGAAAAAAGTGATACACAAAGTGCTAAATTATTTCATACCCATTCTTCGAACATCTTTCAGGCATCTATTAGTTTTAGAACATGAGGAACCAAGAATTCAGGTTTTTTGGGTTTTATGTGAGGTCAGGCTTGGCTAACAGACCTGAACATGGAACTGCCTGTGGTGTTCTGGAGTCCTCTCTGAATATTCTGCCTAAAAGACGTTCCTACTAAAGACTCCCACATGCTCAGCTGTGTTTCACTCTGCAGAGCTCCATGCATCCTCAACAAGGGCTCAATGTGGTCACACAAAGTTACTAATAAAGCTTTGCTGGTCCATCGCTGGATGAGGTTTCAACTGTGTGAAAAATGAAAAAGATGTCCCTCTGCCAGCATAAAAGATGAAAAACAAAATGCATAGCAACACACTAATGAAAATGTTGTAATAATATAAGTAACGAATAAAGCCTGTGGATGTACTTTTAATACTGACTGCTACCAGGAGCAACACATATCTCAACGAGGAGTCTCGTAATGTTCAAGCTGCCAAAGGGTTTATCTCTGGAAAATACACTCTGAGCTAGACTCACAATAAACCTTCATACACACTCACAGTCATGCTCAGAGGTGGCCTTGCGCGCACGCACACACACACACACACACACACACACACACACACACACACACACACACACACACACAAACCCTCCCATGTTTTCACCCAAGGCAACCGCTGCATTATCTTCTCTCTAATGTAAAATCCACTGAAGCATAATTGAAAACAACTTTAGAGAATTGCCACGTCGAGATAGGAGGATACTGAAGTTGCAGGTGTTTCTGTGAGAGAGCAAGAGGTTGTCAACATGCGAGAACGGGGAGCAATGAAGTGAAGGGGTGGGGGGCAATAAAAATAGCACCCTACATGACTGAACACTGTACACTAAAAACTAAAGCTGTCTTCCTTTTAATGTATTAAAAAATGGTGTGTCCGGCCAGGTGCACGCGTGCGCGGGTGTGTGTGTTTATGAACATCAATGTGTTTGTGTGCGAATGTGAAAGAAAAATATAAAAGTAAGCGATGTGTGAAACAAACACTGCAGCCTGCACTAAAACCCAAACTACTGCTGATACAGAACAATCAGACGATCCTGCAGCATGAAACAAAAAGCAGTTCACAGAACAAACAGGAGCTGGAGAGGAAAATAAAAACATCCAGCCACGCTGCAAACAGACTTCTAGGTTTTTCAGGATTTTATGATTGACCAACACAAGGTAGAGAATATTTTTTTAAGTGCGAGGAAAATGATGCATGGTTTAAATTGTGCATAAAAATCTGAAGGTTCACCCATAAATTTATCACTCCTGAGCTGTAATTTTGTCTTCTGAGAATCTCTACAGTCCCTATAGTAGCTCCAGCTCAGACAGATGAAATGAAAAGAGTCTTCAGTTTTCTAGTCCTCCCACAGAATCTCAGTGGGATTTAAGTTTGGACTTTGACTATCTACTTTATATACTTTGGATCAACATTATTAGACTTTTTAGACTCCTGTTCTTCCAACCCAGAAATGGACTTAGACCAGAGGATACGTGTCTAGCAACCCCAGTTTACAGACTTTAGATCATTAGATTATTTTTCTTCTTTTGCTCTTTCCTTTGGTTTATTTTCTTTGTATTTCCTTTTAATTCCTGTAAAGCACTTTGTATTGTCTTGGTTCTGAAAACGTGCTATATAAATAAAATTACTTTTAGGCTATTCTAACAAATGAATATGCTTTGATCTAAACCAGGGGTGCCCAAGTCCAGTCCTTGAGATCTTCCATCCTGCAGCCTGTAGATGCATCCTTCTCCCACACATCCTCTGTAGCTCTGGCTGCGTTTAGGGTTGTTGTCCCGCTGGAAAGCAAACTTCCACCTCCATCTCTGGTGATCTGCAGCCTTCAGCAGGTTTTCCACAACTTCCTTCCTCAACTCTGTAGAGCTTTTCTGTCCCTGCTGCAGAAAAGCTTCCCCGCAGGATGATACTGCCACCTTCATGTTTCACTATGGGAACGGTGTTCTCTGTGTGTTTAGTTTCCTGCTACACGTTTCATTTACATGTAGATGCTCAGATGAGTATTTGGTCTCGTCCGAGAAGATGACCTCCTTCCATCATGGTTTGTACCAAACAGAGAAAGTGACTTCTCATGGCTGTTCTTCTGAGACACACTCTTTAATCTAAAAGAAACGTTAAATGTTGTCATAATAAATAAAAACCTAGAACAATTTTCCTTCCACTTCATAAATCTTGAATCAGTGCATTCTGGCAAAATACAGTAAAGTTTATTGTTGACAAAATGTGAGAAGGATCAAGAGGCAGGAATACTTTGAGAAGCGTTGCATCTTTGCATGATTGATGAATGCAGCGCTGAGGGAAGATACCTTAAAGGAGCACGCAGACTGAGGCAGAAGTGCTGACATTCAAAGATCGCTCTTAGCAACAACATTTGTTGTCTCAATCTCCTCCTGCGTCTCCACTCAGCCTCCAACGTGGGCAGAAAATATCTGTTCCCTCACTCACCGTGCTGCAGAATGCATTCTCTGAAATGAATCTTTAACCAAAGTATAAAACTTTCAAAGTTCCTCCCAGATGTGTTGACTTTTTCATGAGGAGCAGTCGGGCCTTTTAGGTTACAGAGGATAGATCTACTGTTGACATCCAGCTTGTTTCGACGTCTAAACTCACGACTGATGTTTTCGTTTTTGGTTGTTTTGGGTTTTTTTCTGCCCACTGAGGTGAACCAACAGCAGAGCATCAAACATGTACAGTATGGGGTCTACGTCTCGGTGAGACGGCAGGATTCAGAGGAAGAAATCAGTTTTCATCAGACTGTGAAGAACAACCCGACTTCTGTTCATTATTCATAAGGGGGGTTGCAGGAAACAGCAGTTCAATGGCAAGATAATAACAGAGTATTGTTGGATGGAGTCGGCTTCTGTAGGTGCAGATCTGCGCTTCGACGTCTCCAGAGTGTTGTGAGTGATGATAACTGACAAGTCAGGGTCAGAGAGACGGGAACGTCCAAGAGCTGAAAAAAGACACGTTGGTGACAGTGTCTCTGAAGGTGGAAGATGAAAAATGTCCTAACTTCCTTCAAATTTAAAAAAAAAGTGTGACTTTGAAAATTGCAGGTAGCCTGCAGCTGTATTACTGCATGCTATATACTGCAGCATTGTCACAATATGTTCAGGGAAAATTAGTGTTTTCACAGCTGCCTTTACGTCGTCTGACTACTTTTCTAAACTGATGTCAGATAATGATGTGATTCTGTTGGATCAAGGAATCGTTCTGATTTATTGATCCTTATTGGTTTTGGAAACAGAGCAGTGTATGCCACCCACAATTAGAAATGGGACTGAAATAAATCTTTTAATTGAGTTAATTACAAGGTATGAAATAATTAATCGTATTTTAATTGATAAAACAAACATTTTCAATTCAAAAATCCTTTTTGCTGCTAAATCCTTGAATAAAGACATTTGTGCTGGAGAGTAAATGCGGCCTGTGGATGCTGACGTTAGCATTGGGGATGTCTGTGCTGCACTACATGTTTAGCATTGAGATGTTACTTTAGGTTTAAATAGCCATTGTGTTTTATTCTATCAGGATAAAACACAATAGTTTTTTTTCCCCCTTTGCCCCATGAGCTCATTTTCTGAAACAAAACTGAACCCCAGTGGGTCAAATCAAGTGGCTTTATTGACCATCCATGTCACTCATGCATCACATTTATGAACAAATCAGAAATGCATAAGTACAAAGCATAAAGCTTTACAAAATAATTAACTGTTAAACATTTTAACGAGTTAAAATCTATGTAATGAATTAATGAAAAGTTATGCATTAAGTCCCAGGCCTACCAATGATATGTGATCAATACTTAGTTTGCATCACTCTCTCAGTCTCACAATGTTGAATTAATTCAGAATTAGTTTTGTTCAACTTTTTTTATTATTACTTCTCTTTTCCAACGAGAAAAAAGTTGTAAACAAAAACATTTTATCATGTGGCCTTCTCTTTTCTATCCACACAGAATAACAATTTTCAACACTGCAAAAAGCCCCAACAGGGTAGATTATGTACGTTCCCCCACCCCCTTATTTACGGTTTATTAATTGTGTAAAATTTGTCCCAGTAATATTTATAACTACACAAGAAGAGAGATGTTCTGTTGTGACAGGAACGGACCTGAAAAAAGTGACGATGCCTCAGAGTTTGTAATTACAGAGGTAAGGATTTAAATATGCTGAGGGACTCAGAATAAACGACCTCGGTAATGACAGCCAAGATGATTTATGTAGTGACTCCCTGCAAAAGTGAACTAAATAATTCACACAAAATTAGTTTTCACTACGTTTTCTCTGGGTGCTTTCGGTGCGCTGCTGCTGCTTAAAAATTAATGGATGAAATGATTTCAAATTCAAATTTAAAATACTTTATTAATCCCAGAAGGAAATTAAATGTTGTTGTAAATATGATGCAATTTTCTTCAAATGGTTGTTGTAGCTGCTGATGGTTGTGGGCTGGAAGGATCTCCTGTAGCAGTCTGTCTTACAACAGCTCTGCAGACGCTTCTGTTTAGCTGTTTCTCTTCTAGAGTTACTACTACCAATAACTTTTTAGTTTTGTCTGATGTGGACAGTACTCCTGGATTGGTGGGGCTTTGAGAAGACAAAGCAGGTACACACCAAAAACCAGAAACTGTCAGTCGTGGCAGATGGCCATTCACACAGAGCCAGGTTCTGGTTCTGCTGCAAGTTTCTTCTAGGTAAAGGGGAGTTTTCCTCTCTGCTGTCGCTACATGCATGTTCAGTGTGAGTGATTGCTGCAAAGTCATTGACACAATGCCAGCAAAGGTCTTCTGTTGCCATGTGCTCGACCAGGAGGAGTGAATGCTGCAGTCGACTGATTCAATATGATGGGATCTTAGACAGAAACCTTTATGCCAGTTTGAATAATTAACTGACCTGGATGCAGTTTGATAACTAGGATCAATCAAAATAATAATTATGATTGGACTGAAGTGCCTTTTTTAATTCCTTACAGCATGTGTGGTGAATTGGCACTATATAAATAAACTGAATTAAATTACTACATTTCATGTGTAATTCCTTCACGATGCCAATTACATTTGTGTCCCAGTGGGATGGGCTTTTGCTGCCCTCACTTCATAGAGACGCTAAAGCTCAAAAAGAGTGAAGATAGAAAAAATGAATGGGCAGAAAACTGTGGATCATTTGCAACAGATTATGTTAATATAATATGCCAGTTACATGTTTTCCTATATTTTGCTGTTGCTTGGCTGAATATATGAAAAATACCTCGAATAACAAAGCTGATCAGGAAAAATAATGAGTTTGAATTCACAGTGCACAGCTGAGATAATTAGTTAATAGATATCTTCATGTTTAGTGAAGTGTGCTGTGGTATGTAGCAAAGCATGAACTTTGTGTATTTGCTTTTTCACCCCTGACCAAGTAAAACTGTTTGGATTACGCTACATATTTGTGCTGTGAACAAGGTCGAATGGAGTTAATTAAAGCATTGAAGCTGCTTGCAGTAAAACCAAAACAATCGTATAAAAAAGGCTGTAAAGCTAGGGGAGCATAAAGGTCAAGTCTTTATGTTCTGGTTCGTCTCTCGATATGTTGATCTGCCGGCTTTAGCAAACCTGTCAGCGCTTCATGCAGATTTATCGGAACTGATGTCTTCCATTTTCATCAGAAATGAAATGTAGCTGTATCGCTCTTTTTTTTTTTCTTTCTTTTGAAAAGTTCTGGTGTGCAGAAGGCTGGTGAGGTATGGAGGAAAATACCAAGTCCAATTGCAAAAGGTCGCAGACATCAGGTGGGTCCTCTCTGAGAGAACCAGGCCCTTATTATAAGCACTGACCTGTGAAATATCACATCGGCTGTGAGCATGCTCAGCAAAATGATGCAATTTGAGAGGATGTCACTGTTCACCCCCTGGTGACCCGATCTCTCCACAGCAGGAGAGGAGTCTGTCCGCAGCTGGGATACACACACTTACAGAAACACGCACACATACAACACAGCTACCAACTTCCAGTCTATTTCTCCAACAGTTCCCTGAGTTTCAGGGATGGAAACCCCGAAACAAAAAGCTTTGTGTTTTTCTCAGTCTTGAAATATTTGCTGCTATTAAAAGCTTCAAACCAAAGCTTTAAAAATCACAAACAGAAAACAACTGAACCTTTTTACTGACCTTTAAAACTCTAACCATCATTATTACTTGTATTGTTTTTCTGTACCAGAACCACTAAAACCAGAGTGAGAGGACCAACAGGTCAGATGAACAGTAAACCAAGGTTCATGTTCACAAGTTCCCAGTTAATGGTAAGTGTTATAATCACTTACCATTTTAACAAGCCTAATTCTAGGCAGTTATTCACATCATGAATACTTCACTGCTATATATCAGTAAAACTGTAATTAGGGTGTTAATTAGGCTCAACAACAAATGAGTGGGAGGAGTTTCCTTTTTATTCAATTAGCTTTTTAGCAATTTGCAACAATTAGCAATTTGTTGAAGGCACAAAAAGCAGCTCAGAATTCCTCTGGTTCATATCCAAAATATCTGAAAGAAAGTCAAGCTAAAGAACCGACTAGCAAATACAACTTGACACACTACTGGCTATTCCCAAAGCATCCTGAGTTTTCCTTGGTGATTGGTTGTTCCCAAAACCAGCGTTAGGGAAGACTGCAGGCAGAAGTTGTACTGGGACAGTTTTCACTGTGTGTTTTATGAATATTAAGGTATATTTGTTACTTGAACTATAAAAATTGTCAGTTGAAAGAGATTTTCTAGGAAATCTCAAGTATTCCTTCGTTTGGTAGCGATTCCTAACCTCCACAAATATCAGGGATCCAGGGAACTTGAATCTCAGTAAAGATCTGATGGCAGAAATGGTTTTGAAACCAGGACTGAAAAGCAGCCTTACATTTTCAAACACTGTTGATAGCAAGAAAATCCAGATTTTAGCACAGAACTAAACTGTCATGTTTGAAAGACTCTCTTTTCTGTTCACCAACAAAACTAGTCAATAGCATAGTCGTAAAATGTCAGTTTTTTTCTTTGGGTCTCTATGCTGCCTGGAGCACTGCGGTGAAGAACCAGGCCTGCATGCTCCAAGTTTGTTGCATGTGCAAAAATGCAATTCATAAGTTTCTAGAAAAATGTCATGTTTTCCTTGAACATGACATTGATTTCACTTCAGTCCAGCAGAGCACAGCCAACAAATCTGCAGCACCTCCTTTATGTCATCATGTCAGTATGAACCAAACCTCTTAGGAATGTTTCTGACACTTTGTTCAGTCCAGGTTAAGATTTCAGGCAGTTCTGAAGGCAAAAGGTTCAAATTCAAAAAAGGGTTACAATTCAGTACTGGGAGCTAATAATGTGGTCGTAACTGTAAATAAAATTGATTTATTTGTCCTTTAGGTGTTTTGGTTTTGTGCAGATAGATTAGGATCTACATTAAAATGTTATTTTCTTTTATGTAGGTTTTTAATTTGGGATGTGTTCCTGATTTAATGTACATTTGATCCAAATCCAGTTTGTTTTTCCCATCCATTTTTGATTTCCATTTGTTCAACTTTCCCTCAAGCACAAGAAAACATAAACCTCAGTTCGCCCACAAACTTTCCACGTCAGCTGTTCAGTAACACAAGAAGGAAAAAAAACTTCAGTAAACATAACATAAAGCAAAGGAAACAACTGCCGCATTGACTTGTTTTGCATAAAGAACAAGTATTGGATGTGTCAAAATCCAGCAGTGAAGGAGGGGAGGATACATCTTGACTTTGTTGTTGGCATTAATTTGCACTGCGTCTGAATACCTGCAAATGAGTTTTTGACTTGTCATCTTTAATAAATGTTTTCCTCATGCAGAGACAATACTCTAGAGGCCAGATGAGAGAGGCTGAACAACTTTGAAGACAAACTGTTTTGCAGAGTTGATTTATAGTTGGCACTGACTATAAATCTGCCTGCTTCTCCAACGCTTCAACAGTGTGAATACTTTGGAAATTATGCAGAGTCTGACTGATCAGCTTTCATTGTTTAAGGTCAGGATGTTCATTAAATCCGACAGATGGACTGGTAAATACTTTGAGGTGTTGCCACAGCGCTGACCTTTGCGAGCAGGCAGCATTGGACGTGCCATTTGGGATGTATTCCTGTTGAAGTGATAAGCATTCAACTCAAACGCTCCTCTTCAGACTCTATCGCAGCTGTGATCTCCGTTAGAAGCCTCATTCCTCAAACCGATTCTTTTTCTTTCAAAAAAACAGACTCAAACTTATCATGAAAAAAATATTACTGAGGTTTCTACAAGTCTCTTCAGACGCTGCCAAGTCAAGCCTGGATGGACAGCTGCTCCCCAATCACTGTAGGTTTGTGGCCGAGTGACAGTGCTGGGAGGGCTGCCAATAATAATGATCTTCAACAGCAGTGATGGTCCCTCCTCTCACACTATGGATTAGTCTCTTCACCTGATTGCATCTTCCCCAAAGAGTTCAGCTGTCATGGTGAATTTAAATCTGACAGAACTTTGTAAGACTTCAGTTTGTTTACCTTCCTGCAGTTAAACAGAACAGATGATCCGCTGATTCTGCTGATCTATTAGGGTGAACGGCTGTGACGATGCTAAAAATCCAAACTCAATATCAATATCTTTGTCGATAACTTGGCAACAGTTTTTAAAGGAACAGGGTTCTTTGTTAAGAGCAAAGTTCTTTCAGTCGAGTCACTTTGGTCAAAACATTTGAGTTTTAATGTTGGTCAGTAATTATACCTGGTTGTGATGGATTCATTAAATATCAATGCATGATCCGAGTATCATAAAGGAACCATTTATTGTTAAATGTGCTCAAATCTTCAGGTGATGGACATGAAACACTTACAGATATGTTAAAGTAGTTCATTTTTACTCAAAACTACAACGACTTTTACTCTGGACGACCTCCTGGATTGATGTTGACCACTTGTCTGCTTCTGTTTACCAGCATGACAAACAGATGCTAAAATGCATCAGGAGACAAATGACTGTATGAAGCCGGGCAACACTGAATCCCAATGAATGTCATGTTCCGGTTAATCCACCATTCCTCTGAAAGACATTTATCCCGGCTCCATCCCATTGACATTGTGGTGGGTTAATTCTCCCAGAGGCTACATTATGTTCCCTCTCCGCCATCTGTGGTGGTTCTGATGGGGGACATGCCTGTGTTGAGACTATGCAACAGGGACTACAAGGTTCATCAAAGTGGAGAGACTTCAGCTGCTGCACAAAATATGGGATCTTTTGTACGAAAAGGTTTTGCAGTTTCGTCATGAGAAAAAAGGAAAAACAGATGGAAGTCGAGCTTTGAAAGGATATATTTCATATTCCCGACATGTATGCAGTCATTTTAGAAATGCAGACAGAAGAGTGTTCTGATGAAACAGCCATATCATTATCCAGAATATTTTAGAATAATTTGTCGACAGCAGAACAGTCCGTCTTCTATTCCTCAGACTAAAAAGAAACTCAGCCTACTTTGTAGCTCCTCAAACACTAAAACAAAACTCTGTTTTCGCCTGAGGATCATAACTGTTGCACAGACGGTATTTAAATGTCAAAAATAGCCAGCGGTTACTTTGGAAGCACTTTTCTTTGTGAAGGCAGCCCTACAAACTGGGCATAGAACGCAAATCTTAGAGGTGAAACTGTTTCTACACTTTAAAAAGATGCCATTAAAAACTTCTCAAAGACTAAAAAAATGCATTGAAGGGAAATTGTTTTTCGTCTTAAAATGGCAAACCTTATCTGAGATTGATATAATTGTCCTTGAGTTTATTTTTTATTCCTGTGTGGCAAATCTCTTCATAATTTCCCCGTTTTGTGCAATTTAAAATCATTTTTAAAGTTCTCCCCTCTGGCATTTTCATCTATACACTGATTGTTATGGTGCTTCACAGTAACATTTCTCTCCGTTTCAGGCATCCCAACATAAAGGTTCACAAGTCACAAGGCCTGACTTCATTCTGATAGAGTTATAAAAATATATTAATTCTATGATTCTTGTGGTAAAATGAATCGATTTCTGTCTTTTTAGGGTTTTTGCTCTACATTTCTCGCGGCCATGCCAACACTGTCATGTGTTTACAGGCTCCCCAAAGAGAAACAAGCAAATTACTGTTTGTGTTACACAATACAGATCTGAAAATGGGTTAGATGCAGCTTCTATTCATCAGGGATGTGTTATCCCTCCTTCTGATCGTCTGTTTTTCCTCTTTTACAAGCACTCTCTTTGTTTCACAAACTGTGTGTGTTTGTGTGTGTGTGTTTATCTTCTCTCCTGCAGGGGGGAAGAAGACGAGTACATCAGATAATATCCCAGAACAAGCACATGGAAAACAGCTTCCTACACCCAAGTGCACCGCCTGGAGGCGGATGACACCAGAACACGGTTTTCCCACAATGGACTGGGAAGGTGAGAACAGAATCACAGCTGAAGATGAATGAGCAAAGAGCAGATATGGATATTTGGCTCAGATTACGACTGAAGTCCTGCAACACTGAGCGCATCAACAGGATAGTTTTGCAATCCTTAGTTTAAAATCTGTTGCTTATGGATGTTGACAGCATTCAACAAGTAAAAGAAGTGTTGAGGACTCACCTCCAGAGAGTGCTCTCAGTGACGCTGCCGATGTGAAAGTCATAGAGTTTGGTAAGAATAAGGATGACCTGCAGAGAAAAGAAATTTCTGCATTAAAATGACGTTTTTGAAGAGTTTAAATCAGTCGACCCAGTGCTCTGCATGTTCAGGTGTGTCCCTGCTGCCACACCTGATCTGAACGAACAGGAGGCTGCCAGGCGTCTGCAGCACCGGCAACATGCTGAGGAGGTAAAGCAACCGTTTGAATGAGGTGTGCTGCAGCAGACACATCTAAAACATGCAGGGCAAAGACCTGAGAACCACTGGTATGATCAATGCTACGTCAGATTTTTAAGAGGAATCTTAAAGCAAAACAGACACATTTCGCTTTCGATACGAAGCCAGACAGATTATCAGACGTGTCCAACAGAAATAAATGCAGTCTGTTGTAGAGTGAAAGTTCAACCCTTTGGCAACATCTTTCACACTTAGCAGAATCATTCTCAGTCCTCACTTTTCCACCAGACTTCATTGACTGCTGCTTGCCAACAGTCAACAGTTTTTTTTTAATACAACATGTAAGTTTAACCCGACAGCGATTTCTGACAGCACAGGAAGTATATCCTCCTGACTACCAGGAAAAAAATATTGTCCAATCACCATTTTTTTAAAATCCCACATTCTTTGTAAGGTAATAAAAGGTTTTATGCACTTTCTTTGTCTCTTCCCATAAAATGTGTTATTACTGATGAACGCAATTTTTATGAATTAGAAAAAGATACGTACAAAAGTCCCACCCCTTCATATGTGGTATCACTGAAAAGCCCTAAATGTCCTCTGTAGATACCAAAAGGAATTAATTCAGTAGAAAGCAGGGGGTGGGAGATATTCAAGTTTAGAAATGTCCTCTACAGAGGACAAACATGAACTACTGGTAGTCAGGAGGAAAATATCACCACCTTCTCTGCAGGAGGTCAATATGAGTCTCATGTTCAACATATCAGGTGAAACAAAGGAGAATAAAAAGATATACTTTTTTTTTTCATGGTGATCACAGCCTCTTATATATAACCATCTTCAAAATATTCTGCTATTTTATAATTCAGTGCGCTTCAAAAGTACTTTTTTATTCCCAAGGCAAATGAAGCTATGGATAGGAAGGCAAAAAAATAATATGCAACTTATTATGAGGTGTCAAAATAATCTGAACTGAACTGTAAGCATATAAATCCCCAGAATTACTCCGGTTGACATTTAGAACTGCTCATTGCTGCATTTTACCTTTAGTTAAAGTGAGATAATGAAGTCATTGAGGTGCTGATATATCTAAGGAAACAGAAACACAATGACAGCATCTACTCAGTTGGGATTTGAAGTTATTTGTAATATTTGAGCTAGCTGAATTGAAAATGGCATTCGTTACAACAAGCTAGAAACACTTTGGAACAAAACAAATGAGCAGGAGGCCTAATCAGGATCTAACTGAGAGTCAAACACGATTTCATTTTGGTCCAAATCAAGATCATGAATGTCCTCAAGGGGCCAGTTGTGGAAGAATCTATCAAAAAGAAATACCTGCTAATTGATCAGATTTGACTGGGTTCCATTAGTACTTCTTTTCATACTGAAAAGAAGTACTTAATAATGAGTTGTGTGCTCATTATTTAAGCACACAACTGTTATCTTAAAGTTAAATTTATGTTTCTCTATAAACACATAAATAGTTATGGCGGGCCGGATTTGGCACCCGGGCCTTGAGTTTGGCACCTGTGATCTGAACAAAGATCCGTTTGTAGTGCTGAAAGTCTAAATCACTTTTGTAGGCTGTAATTAAGTTTGCTGCTAGCAGCACAGGTCAAGGGCGGTCTGGTAGAGAATCACACCGCCCGGATCTCAGCCCACATGCATAAAGAAACATCAGGACAAAAATATTATTCTTCCACCAACCATATTTAGTAGTGCTCAATGTTACAGTGTTAGTGGAATAAAACAGATGCAAACTACACAAACAGGACCAACAGAAAAAATGAGTAACAAAAACCTTTATAGAAATGTAGTAAAGTAAAAAGTATGATTTTTAGTGTTTTTCCCAAAAAAATATTCTACTCAAATAAAGTGCAAATTCTGAAACAGGCCCACTTCAATAGGCGTCAGCACTGTTTCCTCCAGATGTCTTCAAAAATAAAATCAGCAAAGTTTGTCTTTCTGCGTTTATGGGTAGAACAAAAACAAAGCAAAGTAAACAAAACAAAGCAAAGTAAAGTATTATTCTGCACTCAAAATGTCTTGTAATAACCAAAATAACAGGATTTTTATGTTTGGGAGTAGATCAAATTAACTGTTAACAAATATAAAGCAGTTTATCTGAGTGTTACATACTAGAAACCAATTCCTGCAGCACTCACTGACAGCGCCATAACAATAACACCCTCATAACCATAAACACTGATGCTGCAGTCAATTCCTTAAACAAAGACACTGCTGGGGGCTGTTTCTGTCTTAATGACTTCAAACAGTTGTTAAACTGGACAGTTTAGAGGAAAATATTTCAAGCCAATAAAAAACGATTTAAATTTAATGACTTTATAATTTTATAGGTGCTATTTTATGATTGAAACGTAACTTTTGGGGTCTTTGGTATCTAAGCTGTGGATTCTGATCACAATTTTCAATGAACATTAAAAGTTTGACATGCTTTAATAATGCCCATACAGCAGCAACACGTTACAGAACCGCCTTCTAACAGAGGCCAAACTGAAGTTTTTTGTTTTAAAGAAAAATTGTCTTTTTAAACCTCAAGACATGAAAAGCCGTGATAAATTATTCACACCACTAAACCTTTTCACATCTTCTCACTATAAAAGCACAATTTATTCAGTGTATTTTACTGGTATTTTATGAGCTAGAAGACCAAGAGCCAAAGTTTTAAACTGTGATTACATGGAAAACATAAATCTAGAAATAGTGGCCAGCATTGTTTTAAACCCCGATGTGAATACTTTTTTGACAAACTTGGGTCTTAAGAATCTTTTTCATGTTTGTCCTGAATTTAGCTCAGTCTGGAGCTAAATTCAATGTTGGACAATGTGAGCTGGAGAGCTTCTTCAGTGACTGACTGCTGCATCCTGTGTGCACAAAGGAGCGTCATCTCAGGTCCTTCCTCCTGCAGCCGTTAGACTCTAGAACCATCACTGTCCCAACAAACTCATTAAGGTTTACTGATATTTGTAGTTTTTGTAGCGTGCTGCTGCTTTCTTTGCACAAAGATGCACATCTCATACATTTTTAAGATTTTCCTACTCAGTTGAACATTTCTTTCAAAACAAGGTAAGCCATTAACAGTAATATTTTTTATCATGTTGTAAATTTGCTGCTCAGTTTCTTTTCTTTTATTCTCTACTTTGAATCTGAATACTTCATTTACCTTTAACTTGCTGCCCCTCAATTTTCCTGAAGTGGGAAAATAAATAATATTTTCTCTGCAACAGGAAAGCATTCATACAACATGAGGTTGCAACTCCCAGGTTTCACCACAGGGTTGATGCTTTCTGGGCTCTCTGTAGTACAAGTGATCCTCCTCTGTTATCTGACCAGAGCACCTCAGTGTCTTCTTATGGATTTTGTTTAACAATGGCATTTTCTGTGAGATGCTTAAAATTTTTGATACTGAGCCACTAAAGTCTAACAGGCCCCAGATTCGGCCACTCAGACACAAAAACCAATTCTTCAACATGTCTGATATACCTGGATAAATGCTGAAACATGAACATACTATGTGTGGCATTATATATTTACATTTTCTCTCTAATGGCAAAATTTGAAATGCATCAGTGAGCAAGTTTCTATAAAGCTTGACTCTGCAGTTAATCGTCTTTTATTGCAGTTTTTCCCCCAAAAAAGCAGCAGTTACTGCCTACAACAAAATACATTCTATAGTGAATCAAATTTTGCTCCAACAGCAGTTAGTAAAACACTACAAGGTACAGAGTGATAAATTAGCATGTTGGGATGCTGTGTTGTGCATAATTAATTCTGTGTATCCCGTTCAGTGTTGAAACTTTGACGTTTTTTTTTTTTTTCGTCTTTTTTTCTTGATGCAGCACTCTGCCATCCTCGCCCCTGTGGAAAAGTCTCATCCAACAGACTGCTCAAAGCTTTGGTCTTTTAAAGAGAGAGAGAGATAATCAGCAGGCGGGGCGCTTTGATAAGGACTGTGCACATCCTCAGAGCAAATCACAGGACATGAAGGTTGTGAGGATCAGCGGTCAGCTGTGATCCTCCACTCCAAAGTGCAAGATCACAACTCTGCTCCACAGGGATGAAGAGAGATGGAAGGGGATAAAATCAACTGCCACTAAAAATAAGCCTGTTTAACAACTTCAACCATCTGGTAACTTCAGTTTTTATTCACCTCAAGATTTGGAAAACTAAAAGAAAACTATTAGCTTAAGTTTTATTTTTGCTTTTGAAATCTAGAGGCATGCTTCAGATTTTTCAAGAAGAGTTTTGAGCCGTGGTTAGCACAGCAGTTCTAGACACTTTACATGTAAAAGAGCATCTAAAGCAGAGTGACTCTGGTGTTGATTGAACAATGCTTGCAAGGATTGCTATGAAGTTTGTGAAACTGGAGTTGAGGAAACCTCAAGTGGCGTACACACAAAAAATCTGCGGCGCCATATTTTATGCACAAGTCGGCGTGTATAAAAATTAATTTTGCCTCAAAGTTTGCGTAAATATATGCACGCTTTTTCCCTGGAGTGAAAATGTGCGGCAGCCACACAAACCTTTTCTACTTTGCAACCTCTAATTTTGCAAAGTCGAGGTTCCAAACCAAACCTGTAAGGACCACACATTTATAATGGATGGACGTTTTCAGCAATGTATCGCTATAGAACATCTAGATCTGATGTGTCAACTAGATTTTGCAGTATTACATGTTGTTCATAGATCTAAAGGAAGAAATGTAAATGTTCACTACATCAAAACTTATTTGCCAAATGTGTTTCCATTTCCCCTTTGGCAGACTAACGTCAAGAAAAGCCAAAAGCCAACTCACAAGAAACGTTTTTAGCAAAATTGGGAAGGTTTTTCAAATTTTGTTGTTTCTATCAAACTTTTCCAAAGAGCTTTTAAAAAACATCCTGATGGAAACACTGTTACAGATTTCTGTGAACATCATGGTGTAGGTCAGTTCTTCATTATGTGACTAATAATGGAAAGGTTTTGTGAAAGTGACATTGGAGAATTCAAACTTCTTTCCCCTCTGATATTAGTCAAAATTGCTACTTGAGCTATTTGAGTTATCTGATGCATGTAGGACTAACTGCTCATCTCCCAAAAATTAAACATGGATTAATATGAACTATACCTTTAAGACTTTACACTTTCATTAAACAGTTTAGATTTCTGTACCAAGTTCTGTCAAACATGTCATTTTTATACATTGTGTTTCACAAATTATGTTAGATTCAGTTTGTGTCTGAACAGCTGGATCTTTCGTTTTCTTAATTTTCCTTTTTTCTTTGGAACAGTCTTCTGCCTTTTAAGCAAAACTTTAGTCATTTAGCTAAGATGGCAGTAAATACTCCAAATCCTGTGACAGACGGCAGTAATCATGCTAAACGTGACCAAAATAAAACTCCAGAGCCACCAGTGCCTTGGCATCCTTCGCCTCACGCCCCGGTAATGTTCGGAGGCTCACAGAATGCCAGGACATTTCCACCTCCTGCTAAGTCTCGATTATTTGCCCTCTGAACCAGAACCCTGGGCAGTTTGTGGATGAGGATGGACCACATGCCAGAGGGTCCGTTCAACTGAGAGCATGAACATATGGCTCATACAAAGAAAGCCTGCACTGCCAGAGAAAGGCCAATGAAAAGGGTCTATTTTCATCATTTATCTTTTTTTTTTTTTTTTATCAAAAAATGATAAAAAACTGGGTAACTTCATGTCCAGTTGTACTTTGATAAAGTCCACTTTTTGTCCACTGCAGTGTAATTGTGTATGCGGTCCTGTAACCCCCTCCTTCCTTGGATTTGGGCTGTCAGAGATGTGCCGCCTCCTCTGCTTGGAGGGAGGTGAAACACAGACGTGCGTCCTCTCATCCCCTTATGACAGTTTGAATGTGAAATTCACATTAGACGCCACGCAGAAAAAAAAAAGATTCTTCAAAAGATCTTCCAGGAAAGATGGAAATTTGTCCACTTTTTGTTCACTACAAAGGAAGTTAATTTTCAATTAAAAACAGTGTTGTAATTCATAACGTTAAATGTTATCTAATGAGAATTCATGTGCTGGTTCATAGCTCAATCCAGTTCAATAGGAAAAATACTGTACTTCAAAAAGAAATGAAACGATGTCATCTAAACATCTTCAAACAGTCATTCGGGATGCAAGACTGACTCCAGTAACAGTCAGTCTTGCAACAAAACTGAAGAAGCCTCTGACTGAAGACAGTTGCTGAGGACAATCATGACATAACAGCTCAACATCCAGAAACAGAGATCATATTCCATGTACACGTCCTGGATGACACCCTCAGTTGTTGGCTAGCTCTGCTAATCCAGCTCATTTGCATTTGCCACTCTTCTTTAAATCTCCATCTGGCTCTATGGTTAGAAAGGTGGACAGAGAAAAGTTGGATCCATTTCTTCCATGGATCTTATCCCCAGAGGAAGGAATGGTCTGAGCTTCTTCCTTCTCTCTCTGCGTTTTGGTCCTGCTTTGCAGCTGTTTTTCTACTCCTCTGGGATTTGGGGTCATAGTTAAGGCTTTTATATTTGACCTTTAATCAGATGCTCCTGGTTGTAAAAGCAATACCTTGTCCAAAAGTGAAAACTAGTATAGAAGGACAAACCTCAAGCAACACCAGACCAGGCGTCTGTATCTCAAGCAGACTCTGTATTTGAATCCCCACTTGACTTGCAATTATTGAATCAAAATGCCAGCCACACTGTACTTGCCTGGTTGCCTAGACAATTAACCAGGAGTGTGGAAAACATATTACAACCATGACTAAATGTTCCATCTACTACATGACCAAGTCAAAGTGCCATACGCAATTTTAGAAATTGTTTCATGTCATCACAAATTAATCAGTCTTAATGACATTTTTTGAAAGAAAAAAAAATGACTGGCTCATCTCTATGTGAGGCAAAAGTTTAATTAGAACAATGACCTGAAGAGGTGTTGCTGCTGAAGTCAGGTATTAGCACAGCAGCACAGAAAGGCTGTTAAATTAAACCAAGCTAAATCAAAAGTGGCAGTGCATTCATGCTGAATGAGAGCTCAGTTAATACACCGCTGATGAGCACTTTTTAGGTGTCTATATAAATATACATCAAAGTTTGTAATAGAGAATACAATCGTTAACAAAGCACTTAAATACACACTCACAGAAACTCAATGTCAGTGATGAAGACAGCAGGAGAGGGTTTGAGTGACTGACTTTCAACATGGTTGTTGGTGTCGGACACAAAATGGTCAAAAAATGAGAAAATACTTTAGTGAGTGGTAGTTGTGTGGATAAAAGCAGGTTGCTCATATCAGAGCTCAGAAGACAGACATTGGTCAAGCTGGTCAGATGCAGAACCACTTCAACTGATTCCTTTCAACGTGAAGGAGCAGGAGCTCGACTTCAAGTCTCTGCTAGATGACAGAACGTTCCTGACAGAAAGTTTCCTAAACTGAACCCTTCACAGGGAAGCTAATTCTTTCATAGAGAATTAGCTTCCTCCAAAGGAAGTTAATCTTAGCCGTTTGTATTCAAATGAGCCAAATCTCATGAACTTAGGTAACAGCTGGAGGGCATCCAGACTGGTTAATAAAGAGAACTTGTCATGATGCCCCTGTTCCTGCCATGGCTCATGCTGCTCTCCAGCTCCTCCCGCTCCTGTTGGCTGTCTGATTGCTTCCACCTGTCCTACATCAACCATCTCAGCGTGAGATGATTTGTGGTCAACCACCAAAAGCTTTCAAGCGTTTTTCATGTCCGTGTCATGTACTTGACCTGCAGCTGATTCCGAGTCTATCTTCATATACTTCAACCCCAATTTCCGCCTCATAGATTTTAGATCTGTTCCACCCATTCTGACCCGGACCGTTTGGCCTACCACTGGGCTCTAGATTACAAACTAATCCCTTTACCTATGGTGAGACCCGATCATTGGATCAGCGCGCGTGAACTCACTCACTCTGCTACTGGAGTATCGAGACTCTGTGACTTCATCATCACTGGTTTCCAGCATATAGAGCAGGGGTGTCAAACTCAGTTTCACCGAGGGCCACTTCAGCATATTGGCCCCCCTCAACGGGCCACATTGACGGTACAAATCAGGAGTGCCCAGCTGCAGTCCTTCAGACTGCAACTTTAGATGCATCCCTGCTAAAACACCCCAGACAAAAGGTTGACTTCCCTCATTCAGGTCTGTAGAGGCTTATAACGAGTCAATGGTCCAGGTGCGTTAGAGAAGGAATCCATCTAAAGTTGCAGATGGTAGTTCTGGAAAACTAGACTTGGGCAGCCCTAGCATAAATGTATGAAATACAATGTTAAAAATAAAGTAAACACCTCAAATTGTTAAATAACTGATTTTAGGTATTGAGGTCAGTTTTAAATATTACATTTGAGTTTCCATGGATGTAAAATTACTGCTCAGTTTAAAAATTACAATATTTAAATCAGTGTTTAAAGGTAAGCAAGCAAATAAAAACAAGTCACATGGGCAGACATTATAGACTTTACGCAAAGATTTAGTCTCTGAGGCAACTGAAATCAATTAATAATAAAAAAAATCCTTTCTGAATATCATCTCATGGTCTCTGAACTAAATGCGTCTTTCTGACCGGGAGCTGACAGCGTGTTGAAGAGTTATGGACCGGACACTTTGGAGCGTCTGGTTGAAATGGCGCGTTAAATTCAAGTCTCCATTACAGACCAGAGAAAACTAAAGAGAATGCAACGTTGTGTTAATCCACTTGAGGAGCCAGCAGTTTATCTTGAGGAAATAAATGACGATGCAGAAGTTAGACTGTAACATGCGCAGTTCGCTGCTCAACCACTGCGGACTGCGGTGACTTAGAAACCGCTGGGAGTAACTCATCCAGCGGATTTAACAAATGGAGCCTCCTGGGTGGAAGTTACCCAGGAGAGCGGCGCTCTGGAGGAGCTGCAGACGTAACATCTGTCCGTTTCAGAGAAGCGAAAACACAAAAAAAAATAAAAAATAAAAAAAAATCCTGGTAAAAGCTCACACCGGACCACGCAGGGTAAAACACTCACAGAGTTCATTTGATCTGTTTGGATCAGACAGATCCGACTGACTGATGAATTAGCACAGATTTTTCTGCAGATGGGAACCAGGAGGAAGTTGTTCAGACCCCAGCGGGTGAAGTGATGCTAATTTAAGTGAAGTCGCTTAATTTAATTTATTAAAAGTTATTGGGGTGGTTTTTGTCACTACAAGAAAAATGTAGATGTAGACACATGTGCATTACGCCATAGAACTGCCAATTGGTAATTGAAGTAAAGTATCTTCGATTTCAAAGAAGCCAACATTGAAGTCGATTGGCAAATGAACCATCACCAAAGAGGAAGGCTCTTGTTGTCTCACTGCACCCCAAGAGATGCATAACCGACAAAAACCGCTTCTATCTGGTTTCAAACCAGAGACCTTTTGCGTGTAAAGCAAACATGATAACCACTACACTACAGGAACTGAACTTCTCTGCTTTGTTTCAGTTTGAGGTTCCAAAGTTGAAGATGTGAGATGCAACGCATGAAAATTTCAACTGAGGTTTGCACTCAGATGTCTGGATTCAAAGTACAGACCATGACACCACAGACCCTTGTTGACCTTTAGTAAACACCTGTGATGAATAGAACATGCAAAATCTGTTTCTGTCTGGTTTCGAACCAGAGACCTTTTGCATATAAAGCAAACGTGATAACCACTACACTACAGAAACTCAGGCTCTTTACAGTGTTCCTGGTAGATGATCCAAATTTTGTTAGAGACTAATGTCAACAATGGGCATGAAACAATGTCAAATACCACAGATCCTCTCAGAGAGCACAGTAACTTGGTGAACAAAATTATACTTGTGCCTAATTTCACATTACAGTCCATAAACTAAGCCTGGGATCAACAAATTGTATTGAAGACGTCATTAGCAGAGACAAATGGTTCTGCAGAGACTTGGCTAAATGGCTATAAAATAAAATCAATACTTACAAATAAAAAATGGTTCAAAAATAAGATTAGCACATTAAAATAAAAAATATCTCTGAAATACAATCAACACCTGAAAATTAATAATGGTTCAAAAATAATATCAACACTTAAAAATACAAAATCTCTGGAAAATAAAATATTATGTATGTTGTTTTGAAAAACATTAGAATATAAGCACTTTTATCAAATCTTCATTGTGGTAAGATCATGTAAGTTCTTCTTAAATCCATGGAAACTCAACAGTTTGTAAGGTAGGTGAGTTAGCTCAGCAGGTTAGAGCACCGTGCTGGTAATGCTGAGGTCGTCGGTTCAAACCCCATATGGGGCAATTCATGTGTAAGGTCTTTCAGACAATCAACACTTCAAAATAAATAAGGGTTCAAAAATCAAATCAATACAAAAATAAAATCAACACTTTACAATAAATAAGGGTTCAAAAATAAAATCAACACTTTACAATAAATAAGTGTTCAAAAATAAAATCAAAATTAAAAAATGGTTCAAAAATAAAATCAACACTTCAAAATTAAAAATGGTTCAAAAATAAAATCAACACTTCAAAATGTATAATGGTAACTGTTTCTGTCTGTTCAGTCCATAAACTAAGCCTGGGATCAAAAAATGTATTGAAGATGTCATTAGCAGAGACAAATGGTTCTACAGAGACTTGGCTAAATGGCTATAAAATCAATATTTACAAATAAAAAATGGTTAGGAAGCCCATTACAAACCTTTGGTTGAAATGGCGCGTTAAATTCAAGTCTCCATTACAGATCAGAGAAAACTAAAGAGAATGCAACGTTGTGTTAATCCATTTGAGGAGCCGGTAGTTTATCTTGAGGAAATAAATGACGATGCAAAAGTTAATTAGACTGCAACATGCGCAGTCCGCTGCTCAACCACTGCGGACGAGGCTCCGCTGCTGCGATGAATTAGAAACGTGAAGTCGCTTAGATGTAGATGCATTTATCTGCTTAATTGGTGATGGGATCTGGATTCACGGTGAATATTAACTAAACCGCATAAAATGCGAATAAATAGCCGACGTTAATATGATTGTAATTTCACGGATAAAAATAGTACAGGACCGATTTTGTTTTTATGTTGTCGGTCAAGATAACAGATAACAAAAAAAGTCTAGCACCACCTGCCGCCCTGACACCAACTCACACATTAGAGGATACAAGTTCATCAACGTCTCCAAACAGGTCTTCCATTTCCTGTTTACACAATACCTATTTGCATTTTTCACTGCATGTTCTGTTCCAGAAGCACCATCACCTGTGCCATCATGTGCTAAAATAAATACTTCCAGAGAGGATACTTTTATTTCTATTTGTCTGTCATGGTAATCATAAAAATAGTATATGACTGAAAGAGAATCACAAGAAATAAAGACAAAAATTGTTTAGCTGCATTTAACACTGCTTATTGAAAAAATGTGCCACTGTACAATAATAAAACATGAGGAAAGAGTAAAATCAGTGTTTGCCATGAATACATGGTGTATATAGTCTTGTAAAGTACAATAACACATTTAGTTAAACTCATAAAATGTGATTATTATGAATAATAAAGGTCTTTTTTTCCATCTGCGACGAGTTACCAGAGGTCACATTGATGGTAGCAACTAGCTAACAGTCCTGTGAGTCCAATACACAATTCTACTTAAAATCTTTGAACTAAATTATGACATTTATCATTCATTAACCAGGAAAATAGATCATCTTATAACAAGTAGTATTTTAATTAACATGAATAAATGTTACACTTTACAGATGTACAGTTAAAGGAAGTATTGCTTCAGCACATCTGTAAAAGCACCAATGGTGTGGATCCTGCTTCCAGAACAGATCATGCAGTGCGACACCTTTCACTTTGCTGAATCAGTGCTTCAAAGAATTATGGCAGTTGGGCAAATTAAATTTATGCCTGGCAAAGTGTAGTGTAGCCAATAAATGACTTTTAGAACAGTGTGTAGTATATTTATAATTATTAAAAAATCCCATAAAAGTACAAATTCATAAGCTGTAGATTGTTTAAACTGCTCTTTAACATCTTGTATTTGAGCTTCAATGGGTTTTAAGACATGTATGTAACACAAACAAAAAGCTTTTTTTGCTTACTTTTTAATTGCTAAATGTCACTGCAGTCTACTAACAATAGAACAACTGCCTGAAAAGAAGCTTGTAGTTGTCTGCAAGCATCAAGACAGTCAACAGGAAAATGACAGCTGGAACTGATCGTTATCTGGAAGTGATTAAGCTTCCCCACCTCCCTGTAGCATGTCAACCGAGGAGCAATTACTTTATCAACTGGTGAGAGCTGTTTATGTGAGACGTTGTCAACTGGCAGCAACAAAGACTCGCTGACAGCAAGACAATCTGAGAAACAGTCTATGGGTTTTGCTATTTGGCCTGGCTCAATAGAAAACAAAGGCTTTTGTTGACCTGTTGGTAAGTGGATAAAAACATAAGTACACAAATCTTAAAATGAAGAATTCAAATTACAGAAAAAGAAACTGAAAGTATTTAAATTCAGAGCTAAACTCATGTTTCTTGCCTTGATTGCACGGCCAGCTGAATGAACAGACCACTGTAGTTAATCCACCTCTTCAGATAGTCTTCAAACCTTCTCTTCTCTTTCTCACAAACACTGCAATACTGTATGTTTTAGAGGTATCCAGGAACTCTGGGTATTGAAACTGGAATATTAGAACCCACTTATAGAAAACTCTTCTGTGTGCACCATGTTAATATCTCACTCTCTGCTCCACGCTGTGCAGTGAAGGGTAATATGTCTGGCATTTGCATCAAAGGTGCATGAACAGCATCCAGATGCATTATTATGCACATATAAATACACACTACAAAGACAAAAAGACTCAGCTAGCCTTGGGACATGAGTGCTTCTTATCTAGCATCGCGTAGTCACAGCTACAGGAGACGAAAAAGGCCAAGGTTTCAGTCAGACATCAGCACTCCGAGTGTTTCACTCTTAACTACAAGCACAGATTAAACACATGTAAATTTAAGAATGAAGGTCAATTAAACATAAAGTAGGGTATGTTTTTTTAAGACATCAAGGCTGAGTCATGGAGGGGTTTACTGTACTCTGCCCTCCTCCGGACATCTTCTCTCGCTTCATGTCACGCTCTTCCATCACACTCACTCCTTTTGGCTCAGGTATCTGGATCACTTTGGGTTATCTCCTTCTCTGTCTGCCTCCTCTCATTTACTCCATCCTTCATCTGAATGTCTTTCCCTTGTTCCTCTGAGTTTTTATTCCTCACCTGCCATATTTTTTTGTTTTTTTTTCCTCTTAGCAAAACCCTCTTGGTCTGTTTAACTGGACTTGCCCCCCACCCTACGCATACTCACTTCATTCTTACACAGTCTCCTTGCACGTTCTCTTTATCTGTATTCTTTGTAGTTTCCCATATTGTCCTTGTAATATGACCTGTCTGTTGCTCCTTACCTTCACCCTCTCTTCCCCCTCTAGCTACCTCTCTCCTTCCCTGAATCATATCATCAATAACTGGTTTGCTTTTTAGTTTCTTCTGTTGTCACACAAATAAACCAGACAATGGCTTTTGTTGTGTACTGAACTGAATATCTGGAATTGCTTGTGCTTCTAAGAAAGACCTTTCATTATGAATTCATCAATAGTATGTTCTTAAAAATAACTGCTGTAACTGAAGGAAACAAAAAATAACTGTTTTCTGTAAGGTTCCACTTATTCTATTTGGAGTGAGCAAAGTGTCCTGAGCAGGTGGCAGCTAAACTGGCTCTGCTGACTGGAGAGCAGATCTTCTAGCATGATGCCTGTAAGGAGCATCAAGGAAGGTCAGAAAGGTCAAGTTTTAGACACCATAAAAAGCTGTGAAATTTAACATTTTAATATGATCATATTTAGTTGTACCATACATTCAGGTTTGATTTTAATCAACATTTTTGGATTCCTTGCATTGATTAAGTCAATTAATATTTAGATAGATAAATTGATTGCTCAGGAACCAACAAATGTAATTGACACATTTACAGGGAGAACATTTAAACGCCAAGTGAGATTCAATCCCAGGACCTCCTTGATGCTAGGCACCAGTGCTACCAACTGCCCCACCATCCAACAGCTCTTTCACCACTTGGTGTTTTGCAAGAGTTTTGCATAAGTTTGTGTTTGAGGATTGCAGCTGGTATCCTTAGAAGAACCGGAAGATCAATGGGCCACTACAAGGTGAAGAAAAGGTCAGATGATAAACCAGTCATGTGGCACTGCATGGGAGGAGTGAGATTGTAAAGCTTATCTATTATATCTAACCTTTTGAGTATAGATAAACCTGCCGTTTATTCTCCTTGCAGCCTAGAAAAACTTTTAAGTGCCGTTTTTCACATGGGCACACTGTATCCTACCCTCAGCTTCAAAGACTTAAGATAGAAAGGTTACCTTAACAACTGCTGTCTGAAGAGCAGTAGAAAATGCTCAGAGAGCTCCAGCCATCCTGGATCCAAAGTTTGTAAAAGTCCATAAGAAGCCTGCTGCTGTCTTCTTCAGAAAGGATTTATAATTTGAGGAAAATACACTCTGGCAAGGACGATGCAAGAATGCATTAAGGAACCCACTACAACGGCTAAGGGAAACAAAGTTTGTTCTTCTTCTTACCATACTTTATGGAGGAAGTGACCTCTGATACTGTGATACTGACCCACAGCACCAAGTGTTTGGTTGATTCATCCAGAAAATAAATAAATCAAATGGAAGGAGATGTTAAGATTATTCTAGAATATCCATAAAGAAAATACTTCATTGGAGAATGCTTGAGATGCCTCATTAAGACATCTAATTGGGATAAAATAAATAACAGATTCAAAGGAAATCTACATTGTGCAGAGCAAACGCAAAGACTTCAAAGCCTTTGGTTACTTTGAGAACAGCTCAATGATTGAATTAATAATCCTCTCTTAGATCAGGCTGTTGTAGGCATTTCATTTGGGGTACAAACACTCCCATTTTCTTCCTCATGGCACATCCTCCTCTAAGGTCAGCTCCTGATGAAGTCAAGCGAAACAAACCCTATCAGGCTGGGCATAAAGTCTCCACTGAAGGGTTAGGGCTCATCACGGTGCAAGCCAGGGTGCAGGGAAAACAAAGAATCTTTGACTTTTCTCCACTAAAACACAGAGCAGCAACAACAAACAGAAAATGGGAAGAGTTAGAATTTTATTGGCACACAGATATAGTCTCAGCAGACATCAAAGCGAAGCTAAAAAGGCATCCCGCCATCTCACTGTGGCAAAGAATGTGTAACTATAAGAATATATCTTTGACTTGAAAAAGCGCAGTGGCACTCTTCTTGCTCCTTCCTTCTACAGCATCAGTTTTTATCTCATTTTTATTATATATCTTATCATTAAATGCACTGGAGAGTTCATTTAGTGGGAGCCCACAGTGACAATGTGGAATATGTTCAAACAATCTCTATTTCTCGGAGGGAGCTATTTTTATAGAATGTGCAGTTCTGCGTGTTCACTAATTAGATAACAGAGCTCCGTACATTGGAGGGAATCGATACCTCGCACTGAAAAATGGAGGCGCAGGACGAATTTGGTGTGGGACAAAAAAAAGATGCTGTCCAAGATCACCTTGTGTATATGTGCAAAACGGCTTAACAAAATTTAACAGTAAATCCTCTTTGCCACAAAACAGGGCAATCACTCAAGGTCAGAATTTCCAGACAGATGATTGAGATAAAGTAGCAAAAGCAAGGTTCAAAAAGACGCTGGTGAGAGGAGAGTCTAGGGTTCCCTTCTGGACTTATCCCACAATTTGGGATAGACAGAAGACAATAGTTGGATGGTCATATTTTCATGAGCCCTACATCTTTTATCATCTCATCTTGTGAGGCAGATGTATTAAGACACTACATGAAATCTTAAATTTTCTAGCCTCACATCTCTTCACCCAGTAGCACTCTGCGGCTCATTCAAGAAGTCCCAAAATGTTCCCAGGCTAAAATGGATCTATTGCAACTCCAATGAGTCCTGGGTCTCTCTTATGGTCACCTCCTGGGAAATGGGAAATGGCCTATACTGGCACAGTTCTTTATTCAGTCCAGAGAACCCTAAAGTACTTTATACCACAGTCTGTCATTCACCCATTCACTATACATTCTCCTGACAAAACTCCTGGCAGGCATCCTGCAGAACTCTGAACCACCTCAGCTAATTTGGCTCTTCTGCAAAGGCTCCTTGAAGACATAGTCCCTTATCCCATCTCCAAGGGTTACCAGACACCCTACTGAAGAAGCTAGTTTCATACATCTCTACAGTCTGAATCCATACATTTCCTGTTGACCTTTACAGAAGAAAACACAGAGACACAGACACCCACACCCAAAAGTGGTCAGCCTTTCTTTCATTCAATAAACAAAACTTGATTCTCATTTTTTTCTCGTTAGAGAGTTTTATGTTATTGTATCAACATGTATTGTTGATATAATACATGTATCAACAATTTAACAGGCTCTCCGACTACTGGGGCCTGAACAGAGTAATAGGAGGCCCAGACGGTGATCAAGAGTAGCATGTAGAAGATGTATTGTATGTGAATGGAAATGAGATGGTTATGGGAATGTACTGCTGATCTGACATTTGTGTTTTTTTGTGAATTTTTGCTTTTATGTTTGTGGCTATTGTCTTTTTTGGATGTGCTGTTTTATTGTTGTACTGTAGTTTTGCCCCTGATTCCTAAACAAATTTCTCTTAAGGGAGACTAATACAAGATCTTAAGTTCATGACATTGGAAATGTTTCTCTGTTCAGATGCTCTTTGTTATATAAAATGCAGATTGATTGAGAACAGAATATTCTAATATCTAGAGGAGAAGGAATATACCTATGGCTTGCTCTGAATTTGCCTTTGTCATAATGAGCTAATTCCTGACTTGCTCACAGAAATACACTATTTTGATTTAGAATTTTACTTTTATATCCCCAAATCATCATTGTCTTTCATGTTGTTGCTTGCTGGCTCAGCGGGACATGGTGGGTGTCAACCTAATGAACTGATCTGAAAGTCTTCAACTCCCACAAATTTACAGTAAAACCAGGTTATCATCTCCTACAATTCAACAAAAAGAACATATTCATGAAAAGTAAAAAAGACATTTGTGTTGAAAGTGAGCAGTGAGATTTCAGAATGAAGTTAGTGGACTATGCAGAAACAGAACCTTCTGCAAATGAGACTCTTTGACTAAAGGAAAATGACCTCTTTTTTGTTGGTTAATGATGATGGTGATCAGCATCAGCCCTCTGCTTGAATCACAGCAGGAGCCTGCATGTTTTCCAAGTGTATGCAGGGGTTCTCTCTGTTTTCCTCAAACAGTTCATCAGGATTCCCCCTTGGTGTGTGTGTGTGTGTGTGTGTGTTGGTTCTGTGTGTCCCTGTTTACCTGTAATAAGCTGGCAATTTTCCCAAGATGTACCCGGATCAACACATTGGTATACCGATTAATTTATGTGTGTCTGATATGTTTGTTTGACATGTCATTATGGGATCCCATATCAAACAAATTGATCTTTAACTCATTTGGTGACCTACATAACTGCTACCAACATTTCTTATGGTGAAGCAGAAGTTGATTCAGAAATATCTAATGGTTGCTGGTTGATGGCTGAAATCTAGTTTCTGGGCTTGAATGGATGAAAAGAACAAACAATGTACGATATAAGTTTCCTGCAGCTCAAAAATGTAAAGGTAAACGGTAAAGGTACCGGTAATTTTATTTATATCACACATTTTCAGCAACAAGGCAACACAAAGTGTTGTGTCTTTTCTATCTGAAGGCTGAAGACTAAATGGAAACAAGAGGATCCCTGCACATGTGAATGATATGTTACAAATAATCCACCCACATCTATATCCTTCTTTTGCATTCACACATTGTTTTTAAATATATGCAGATTAGCATGAAATGAACTTGTATCTCTGGACAAGATTGAGACATGTTTAGCTAATATTTCTTTATCTAAAATTCAGTTTAAATGATGGTAGATTTTTATGCAGGCAGACAGGAAAGTTGAAAACACAAAGCCCTTTTTAAAGGTTTAATCAGTAACTAGCTGAAAAGCTATTTCTCAGTAAACGAGTGGTGTGTTTCAAAGAAATACAAAAAGAAAATCTGAAAGAGCTGTAGGTTCTCCCTTGTATTCTGACAAGGTCCATGCATGAAACAGTCTTTAGTTTGGCTCTTGTTGAATCGATCAATGATGCAGAAAGATCACAATGCTCAGTTCAAGACACTTGTGTCTCATTAACAGTCTCTGAAATGTTGTAAAAAAAAAAAAAACAGAGTAGTTCAAATTATCCACAACTTCGCTGCAGAGTGCAGCAGATTGAGGCTTTTCTTATCTTTACTCTCAATGTTAGCAGGATTCTTAAGCAAATCAAAAGATTCTGGATCAACTTTTGTTTTTGTTGCTATGAAGGTGAATGGAGATCTAAGAGTAATGTGAGGATTCAGGAAGAGCTGAAGTACTGAGGAAAATTATGAACATTAAACCCAAAAACTTCATTTCCTGGGAGTGTGACCTTTGAGGAACTGGCCAGTGTAGGTGCTTGGTATAACCAATAATCGTAATATTCATTGAGGTGGTTAAGGTCACAGCATTTGTGTTTGCCAACCAAAACATGATAATCCAAAATGCCCAAACAGAAACAGAAGGGAACTGGACTTCTCATAATTCATCTCTCACCTGAAAGGCTTTTTCAGTTCTAAACATGGATTCAGCAGCTACTCAAAAGATTGACCAAACACAAGAAGAGTCAGTTCATCAGATCAACACCAAGCAGCTCATCTACATCTCAAGGTTGATGCACAGGCTCTTGAAAATAGCAAGGTGTGTTTGGGACAGGGAAGACTGTGGTTCCTGAGACGAGTGGATGAATCCATCTACATCAAACGTGAAAAACCAAAGCAGAGGAAATGGCCTCGTTTCATCTTTGTGACCCTCTGATGTCGAATGTCTCGTCTCCTCAGTTGGTTCTACAGACATTTACACCTTTAGACCCAAAACAAACTCAAAGGGAAACACGAGGTGGTATGTTAGCGACAATAAATGTTAACAATGCAAACACTGAACCGAATGCAGGGCAGGCCAAGTAATGGATGTGACCCTAGCAACATCAATGGTGACCTGAACAGGCCTACAGGCAGGATTTATCCGACTACACCGCTAAGATGATATGATCCCAAGCCGTGGTCAGAAAGATCTTCAAGAAGTAAGAAAACTTGGCTTTTATTTTATAAATGTTGTCTGGTCACCTTTAAATGTACATATTTCTCTGTTTGTAGGTCTGAGACTTGAGTCCCTACACATTTGCAGCTGATTTTTTTGTTTTTACATGCCTGAAGTTCAGTGGTACTAGTTGGCTTCCTATATCAGTCAGGTGGACCACGTTTCCAGCCACGTCTTTAACAGATCCCTAACGAGTCTGATTCATTAGAAATCCGATTCCGCCCCCCGAGTCGTGATCCTCGACATTAAGCGAAACCAGTGGAGTGGATAAACTAATTATCTCGTTGTCTAACCAGCAGGAAAGCCAAAGCTTCCTTTTGCTGAATGTTAAATATACAATTTCCAGCAAACAGCACTGGAGTGTGGGTTGGCATTTTTTTAAAGGTGTCGAATGTCAATTTAAAGTTGGGTTTTAAGTTTTTTTTTGACTGAAAGAAAATCAAAAGAAGTCAAAGTTTTATTTCCCTGACTGAAGCATTTTGTGCTTTTTGCTGGAGGGAATCGATGGTCCATGGCTCAAGTGACAGACAGCCAACTGTGAAATGCGTTCCGTACCAGGCTTTTTTGGTGGTTAAAGAAAGAGAGAATGGTCACCTTTTTTTTGCAAATGAGTGTGAAATATAAATTCACAAGTAGTAGGAGTCGAGAGTCTGGGTGGGAAATGTCCCCAACTAAAGATTTCTCTCTCTGCCTTCTTTTGTTTTAAAGAGTGTAGCTTAAATCCAGATACATCAAGTTCATTTATCACAATCAAAACTGCTGGCGTTAATTATCAGAAAGTGTTAATCACCCCGACAGCTGTAGGTTTCTGAAACTAATCAGTCATATTCCACAGACCTAAGTCTGAATAAGCTTCTTCCCCCATGTAACCACAGATACATCATTTCTGATTAGGGCGACATAATGCTCTTTATTCTTTAAACGAGCGACAGTAATTAGTAGGAGGCTGTCATTTTCATTTTCACATTACTCTTCTTTCTTTATTCCACTTTATTCCAGACTGGTAATGTGTTCCAGTCTGGCGGCGGCGCAGAGGCAAAGCCAGGCAGCAAGCTTTAACCGGGGACCCGTTCATGTGTCATTGCAGATCGTCTCAGAGGTGACACGATATGAAGGTGACAGGACAGCTGATTAACACCAGGCTCCAATCTGAAACTCTTAATTACATTTTTTCCCTCAGCTCTGAGACCAGCTTCGGTCTCCTCACGGTACATACTGATGGGACTGAACGAGGGGAGGATGGGAAGCAGAGCACACATCACCATCGGCTGCAGGTGCACCCAGCTAGACGCTGCGGACGCACTAAAAGCATCAGGAGTGAGCTGAGCATAATTAAAATTGCAATAAGTTGTCCTTTCAGGGGCATTACGCCATCCATCAAGCACTTGATCCATCGGCACAAGCCAGCTCACTGATGGCTCAGCAGCTGCTTACTCTGACATCTGCTGCGACAACTCTGCTTTAGCAGACACTTAAATGTGCTGCTGATGCCACCCTGCACACTATCCATTACACTTTCCACCTGCCACATCCGCCGTCGACAGGGGGAATCATTTCCCAACAGAAAATGACAAAAACTTTGTAACCAAACAAACTTACTTTACTTGGAACAAAAACTGGAAAGTTGCTCTTTAAAGTTTATGCAGATCCGTTTGGTTCTGTTCTATTTTTTCATCAGGGGAAAAAGCTCAGTGCACAACTCTTCACTGCAGTGCTGTTCCAGGGAGGCAGCGCTGCTCTCTGGGGCGACGGCTCGGGAGATTCTGCTTTCCCCATCTCATCACGAGGTGCCGTCACGGGCAGAAGGTTTCACTTTGTGCTAACAACAGCAGGCTGACAAACAAAAGCAGCTGGTGCTGTGTGCTGCCTGACACCATTCAGTTTGATGTGCCAAGCGTTGTCACGGTCAGGGCTTTTTAAACGAGTCATTTCTGACCAGAACCTCATGGCCGAGGTGCTGGACTCACAACAGAACCCTATGCATGCTGGGATATTTCTCTAAATTTAACTGACTCTTCAAAAGAGAGCTAAAGCATCTCATTAAAATGTATATAAACACTGTAAAGGTTTGCGCTAAAGTCATTACTTCAGGATTTTCTTCCCAGAAATCAGACTTTGTTATGATCTCTCGGGTATTTAACACCTGAAGACACTGAACACAACTTCCTTCTTCACAAAATGGAGAGGCGTCACATTTTAGTGGTAGTAGAATTTCTCGACATTCACAAAAGACCATGAGACATTTCTACCGCTAGAGTTGCACACTCCTTTTGGCTGTATTTACCCAGAATGCCCTGAGTTATAGTCTGCTTCCTGCTTTTCAGGCGGTCTCCCATCTGACTGGTGTTCTTACTGTGGCGATAAACCATACAGTAAATTTTATTGGTAAATACAGAAATGCATATTCCATTTCTTGTCTTTTGGTTAAAATTCACAATTATAAACAACTGATTAGAGCTAACTGACATTTGACCCTGCTCCAGTAAAATCTGCTGGAGTTCAGAACAAATATCCAGTTGGTATTCTGGTCTAAAACTAACAAAAAGCAGCTTGGCCTCATAAAATACTGAGATATATCTGACCCCCAAAACTGGCAATTTCAAAGGGAAAACACATTATTTACAAGAAATATGACTTTTATCCATTTTTTAACTGAACAATCAATTAGTCAAAATTAACTTTTATAGTTTTTCCACATTAATGACTTGGGTTCATTTTTTTTCATGCGTGACACTGAATGATTTGGTTTTATCACATGGGAGCATGATAAAAAGACTTTTCAAACAGCCGTTACATATCTCGCCAGGCTTCAGTGCAGCTGCAAGAGGCTCTTCATAAACCAATTAGATGAAGAAAAGGTCATGCAGCAGCCTTTGAGAAAAAGAGATAAAAGCCTGATTGTATTGGCTCAGTCGCTAATTTTGACCATCACACTTTCCTCTTATTCAGTCGAGGACGGGCGAGGAGAGAAGATGAGTCGGTGAGCTCATTTTGCTACTTTTCAGAACGCTGCTGATAAAACGAGCAAACGTATCAAAATGGACTGAAAACGCCCAGATCTGTGGGCTCGCATGATGCTGAACGTGTCTGAAAGATGAAAAACTGATCTCAATCTATAATGGAAGTTTGTAAGAATAACAGGAGACATGGGCTGATTATCAATGGAAACCAGAAGACATAAAATAGTCAAGAGTATGGAAAATCCCAAGTGAAGCTACCACAGACTGCACATACAGTTTTTCTATGAGGTAAAACATTTTTATTTTCATTAGTTTCATTAATGGAAGATAAAAGCCTTGAGGCCAGTTTCAGATATTATACCACATATATGTAGGTTGGTTTGAGTACCTTTTTTCCTCTAATAAATGCAAATGTATTTATTCAAATTTATGTATTCAGATTATCTTTGCCCAAGAAATTGACAGAAGGCAAAAACAAATTTTAAGAGTAAAATCTCTTAATTTTTTTTTCTCAGATTTAGAGCAGGCGGACATGAATGTAGGCTTTTAATGGAAGCCTAAGAGAAGGTTTCTGTGCATATGAATAAAAAAAAAGATCATCAATATGTGCTAAAAAATGTCAGTTTCGTGAGTATTTAATATGTTGCAATTAAAAATACTTCTTACGTTTCTATAAACGTTTTTATAGAAACTGCTGCCATTATTTGATTTGTCTAGTCTTTAAATGCTCGGCCCTCTAGGATAGTCATTCAGCTGCTCCATCCTTAAATCTGATGAGTCATTTTTGTTCTCAGGGTGAGAAGAAAAGAAAAGTCACTTCTCACCTCCTGCAGTTACAGCCTGATCGAGCTCGGTGCTTAAACGCATGAACAAAATACCATCTGTTGCTGCAAAGAATTAAGACTATTAGGTCTCATCAGGACACTTGATCTCAGATTTCTGATGTTTTCTTGGTTAAAGACTTTCAGTAACCATTTGAAAAGAAGGCATACGTCTTCTGTCTCTCATTCACCAAGGCACAGTGGATACTGCTGAAGTAGCTCTGGTTTCTCAAGCCAGCAAGATGAGGAACACGGCCAAAAAAAGCACCCAGCAGGACAAGGTTCTGTTGCCAGTGTAGATGTTGTTGCAGCATAAGATAAAAAAAAGAAAGAAAGATGCAGATCAAACAGAACGAGGTAGAAACTGTGTATTTATGTGATCTATTTCTGGGAAGGGAATTGATTTGCATCAGAGAAAGCTCTCTGAATGTAAAATAACATGTATATCATCTGCATATAGAGACATTTTAATGCAGGATGTATAGGGTTTTCTTTTATGAGCAAAAAGGTCATCATTTGAAGAGTTCAGAATAAAATAGTTTAAAGTAAACCCTCCGTGTGTGGTATAGCAATAAACGTGCCTCACCTTGCTGCTGCTCTCTTTGTGTCTCTAGCAGGAGAGCTTCACTATAAATAGGGATCCTCAGAGAAGCAAGGTAATAAATGTGTTCGGGTTTTGGAATGAAGAATAATGCCTCTGCAGTTAAGTCTGTCTGATGGGCAGATATATCACAGAACCTGAGCTCTCATCATCAACTTGGAGCAGCCAACTGTCTGCACTTTTTAGATCAGGCGTAATTCAGCAGCAATGAAACGCCCAAGAAGGCAAAAGAAGACGTAAGTGTACTTTGCTCCGTGTCTCTGGCCGGTCCCTGCCTCCCCTCCCTCTTGGATATGTCCCTGGACCCAATCTCCATCGCCTGCCCTCATTTCTTTCATGCCGTCTGAAAGTTCAGGCCTTTCATTGACTTTGCTGACTCTCAGACTCTGAGGACTACTGTAGTTGAGTCTTCCAATCGTAGAGCTGACATCTCCTCTCAATTAAATCCAACACCTTGCCCGCAGACTGGAATGGCTTCGCTGGTCAATTAAAAGCAGAATTTTGTCCTTTTTAACATCGCTCAGAGCTGTATGTGGAAACTGGACTGTTCCGATTAAATTCAACCAGACTTTTGTTTCACACCAAATTGTGATTTCATTTTTCAGAAGTTTATCTTAAATAAAAATATTTTGGAACCTATAATGCAAACTAAGACAACATAAATAAAAATAATTCCTGTATAATATATACTTGCATTTACATTAATCAGGCACAACATTATGACCCCCTTAGGACCTCTTTTGCTGCCAAGACAGCTCAAGAGGAGATCCATGGAGGAACTGGCTCCACCAGTTCCTTGAACTGGACTTGTTTGTCAAGCACATCCCAGAGATGCCAAGCAAAGTCAACATTGTTGTGCTCCTCAACCATCCACTGCTGAAAGAGGCCACCACCATCAGATCCTCCACATGAAGCAAAGCGTAGAGCTGGGGGATGTTTTTTACCACACTGATGGTTATGGCTTAAATGAGGAAAATTCAATATCCAGTGTCCATTGACCAGGCGCAGACATTTCATGTGCTTGGTGGCCAAGTTGCTATAACAACCCCATCTAAATTGATGTGGTACTCAATTGTAATGAAGGGCAATCAAATGCTCTGTGTCACACTGAACTGGATGAAGCTGGTGCTGATGGGAAAGAGCCACGAGGTAAGGGTTCAATCTGTAACCGTGGGTTACTGGCTCGTCTGTCTCAAACATCGTGTCAGCATGGCCAAACATGGATATAAGTAAAAATGGTTAGTGGGGCTTTTAAATCTATATTTTAAGTAAAAATAAAAACTCTGTTACAGGTAAAGTCAAAATCTGATCTGCATGTTTTTTATTGTCAGAATCTACACAGGCTGTTAGAGAAGTGACAAAAAACAAAAATAAACATTTTTAAAAGAACAGATTCTGCCTCCAAAGACAAATATAGTGTCAGGGAAAACAAATCTGTCATGAATTTCATTTTATGTCCAGGTAGTACAGAAAAAATGAGAAGTAAAAGTCTGGCTGTTGGCCCAAAGGGGCTTGTTGAACTATGGTAAACAGAGGAGAGTTATGTCTTCAGGAGAAGACAAACAGCATTTAATATGGTGCCTGGGAGCAGCCATGAATCCTTGTGTTTTTATGTGGCGGTGGAGACTGAAAGCACTGCATGTTGGGTATAAATCCAAGGCAACAGGACTTTATGTAGATACTGAAAATCAATTAATCAAAGCCCTGGGGTCTGTGAAACACAGAAAATGTTTAAACCTACATTGTGGCTGGACGTGTGTTCTTTGTTCCCCTGAACTGGAAGACGGCTCAGTTCTCCTAAAATCAATGCTTTGTTGAAGCTTTCAAACCTGAAACAGTTCAGCTTTAGTATGCTGCACCCTGGTTTACATATCACATCTCAAAGCTTTTTTTTTACCCTCTAAGGGTAGAAAATATACTTTCTATAAAATCTAAAGAAACATTTGAAGTTTTTTTTTTTTATGTTTACTGGCCTGCTTTTTTATATACAAGAAATGAATCAAATATTGGTGTTATTCATCCAATGCACTTTATGTATTGAGATGCTGTTTGTTTACAGATGGATCTCTGGGATATTGCCTTTTCAGTCCGATGGCAGCAGTAGACTGAAGCAAATAAAAACATTGCTTCCTGATTCTATTCTGTAGAACCAAGTAGCAGAGAGAAAGATTATGTCCAAATAAAATTACATCCACACTGTCAAAGCCCACAAACACATGGATTTCATCAACACACACACACTCAGCAGGCATCTGGGAGGCATAAACCAGATATTTACATACCCTGTGTAAAAACAGTGTCGCCTTTTCACCTGCATGAGACATTAAACCAGACCAAACCTCTCCTGGTTTAGGTCAGCTGGGACTAACAATTACTTCCATTTAGAATTTTTACTTTCTTCAAACTCATAAGTTTACATACACCAAGATTGCTTTAATGTGACTTTTAAATCCTTCCTTTTCTCTGCACTATGCTCAAAGAAACTTTCTGCTCCAAAGTTTTTTTAAAGATGGCAGACCTGTCTATCCAACCTTACATGTTGGAGCCAGAGTCTGACCCAGAGCAGGAGAATGAAGACAACGAACCTGCAGAACCAAGCGCTCAAATGAATGCATCGCAAAGGTGTTAGTACTGTATATCTACCCTCAAATACCTACAAGTTTAACTCTAGTGTCTATGCCTGTCAGATACCTTTTAAAATCTTAATACTAAATAGTTAAGTAAACAAAGCCTGGACATAATTAAGGGGTTAGTTAACAGGAGCATCAAGAACGTAACTGAATGCTTTTGGTCATGTGTTCCTCTACACAAAAACGATCAAATAATTATTTTAAAAAAATAAAATAAAATGTAGAGATGTAAAGATCGGTCAGTCGAGAACGTTTCGGCTCTCAGAGCCGGCTCTTTGAGAGAGCCGTTCTTCAAACGCAGCAGCGTAGCCTTGTGGCCAATCACATGTGAGGACGTCATACCCTTATGCGAAAACAGAGAGGGGAGCAAACAGTCAGGTGAACCGAAAGAGCCGGCTCTTCTTTGGGAGCCGGGCCACAACAGCTGGCTCTCTGAAGAGAGCCGAAATTCCCACCACTACAGTACAGTTATGTCCTCAAGGAGGCAGCTAACAGCTAGCTAGCACACAGCGCTAACAGAAGCAGAAGGCTCAATGCTACCATGAATGGCCAGGGACGCCATTATTAACACACAACATTCCTGTCTACAATAAGCTGTGCTGTCATTTTAGCGTTATTAGCAGTTTACCTCTTTGCTGTGTACATCGTTTCCACAGAGAGAAGGAACTGATGCCTCAATCAGACGGAGTCTTTAGGAAAATCCCTGGTACTGGCAGAAGTCCGGCAGTGCTCCAAAAACGGACTTTTCCCTCTGAAGTGGGTCCATTCCCGAGAAAAATAAAACTTAACCAAACACTTCGATGAGGCTCTGATGCTGGAGGGCGACGTAAGGAATCTTGTGCGTTAATACACGCTAGAAGCAAACATTTTGACTTGTTTATTTGCAATTTCGGCACATCTGAACTTGAACGACAAAACTCGTTTTGAGGATTAAAAAAAATGGCGGATTCACAACAGATCAGCCAAACCGAACACCGGAAGTCATGGCCTTGTTCTTTTTTTGTCTTTTAATGTCATGACCCTCTTAAGAAGTTCCAGTGCAAATGCAGTGACGTCATAGCCAATATAACGTTATAGCGAATAGAGAAAAATGAGCAAATAACCCAAAAAGAGTATAAAGATATCTATGCAGCACGGGAGAGAATACGTGTATTATTTTTTTAACTCCTAGACATTCAAAGTACAAAAAAATGTATTCAAAGTACAAAAAATGCATTTGTGAGCTAAAAAAGTGAATTTTGCATGAAATGTTCCCTATATTTGGAAAAGCCATGATGATGATGTCAAACCTGTGTAAATCAAAGGCAGATCTGTGGTTGTACTTTAAGGAAAGGTGCCTGAAGTTCCCACACCAAAACCAACAGTTTAAAAGGATATTCTATCCAAAAACCAAGGAAATGCATAGAAAGCATTGATTTCTAAGATTTTCTTTTACAAATTTTCAAAAAACAATGAATTAGCTGTAATCTCTCCCAAAAGAGAAAAATGCTAACAGTGGACAACAATTTCAGTTAGTTTTTAACTTTGGAGCAATTCCTCATACCATTGCATGTGGTGACAATGGAGAACAGAACTCCTCTTTAACAGAAAGAAGCCTCCAACAGAACCACAACCACAGACAGACATTTAAAGAGGAGCAGCAGAAACTCCTCTTTAAATCTCTTAATGCTAATGATGGGTGACATCTTTAATAGCACATGAGGTCTTTAGATTTGTTGCATGACTAACTGCTACTGGAAATTCTTCCTGCATTACCATCTACAACAACTCTTTGAAGATACTTATGAGTTACTAATACTATGAGTGACATTTACTTTACCTTTTAGATAAACAAAGTAGTTTTGTATTGAATGAATGGAAGTTTTAAACCTTAAAAGTATACAGGATGTCTGCTTCATGGACTAAAATTGTTCCACAGGAGAAGAGTCTAAAGGATTTGGCTCCATTCTTAAGAACTCTTATGGAGGAATTAAAAGGTGCCAAACTCATGAAATAAGAAACGGTACACAAAGTCCATTCTCTCCGGCTCACTGACAACCAGGAAGACATTTAATGCACATCTGCGGATTCACACATTACATTTTCATCATCTCAATTTCATCGTCTCGGAATCCAAAATGTCTTCTCTCTTACTTCTGACATCAAGTTTTTATACAGTTCCAGCTCTACTGTTGTGTATTGGGAATCTTTGACCAATGGCATTACTGGATCTTGCTTACGTAGCACTTCCACCAGTGCCGCCCCTAGAGATAAAGATAGTATTGAGTATTTTTGCTCATATATGCCATCATCTTGTTTCCAATTTACATTATGCACATTAGATTGCAGTTATACGAAGCAGCTACATGCAACTAGTGTCAGAAATCTGACCACAAATAAAATCCTGGCCTTCAAAGCGTAAACACAAGACAAGAACCATATTGTGTTTAGTGCAGATTTTTTTTTTATATTGCTTTTATTTGAACCGCTTAACAGCAGCACTATTGAACTTATTGTGTTTCATGTCTTTTTTTAAATTTATCTCTAATATATCCGGAAGGTGAGGAAAGTGCTGTGTGGCAGTGCTTTAATATCAGCAATAAGGAGGTTTATTTGAACAAGATGTTGAACAAACACCTTAGCTTAGTGTGGAAGTGTGTGTTCATGTGCTTTTAGGAAGCACACACTCAAAGGTAGGATCAGCACATCATTAAGTAATTCCCTAAGAACCTGAAGCCTCTCATATTTCCAAGATGGGCAGATGTCCCACAATCCATAATACACTTGATGAATTAAAATGGCAGGCTGCCAATTAAGAACATTAAAAAAAGTCCTTCGATTGAATTTTCCAAAGTTCATATATTGCATAAATGAAGAGCTTTCACACAAGTTATTCATAGAGGCATATAAGGTATATAAGAGAAATATTTGACAGAGTTGTTGGGACAAAGAGAGTGCCACTTAAAATATGGCATGTGGTAAAAAAAACATTTTAATAAATCAACACAGGGTCAAGCTTACTTTCAAAGAATCTCAAGATACTATTATATGAATGTATAACAAATACACTGCCTTGCAAAAGTATTCTTACAAGGATGTCTGTTTATTTAAAAATATATATCTGAAAAGTAAAGCATACATATATAAAATACAGTGCAACCAGTTGCTCTAAGTAGACTTTATCTGTGTGATTTATTCTCAGTGTGAGTCAAGCTGTTGTATGAAGCCCTCAGAGGTTTGTTAGAAAATATCAGAGAGCAGCCAGGTGAGCATCATGGACACTGGAACAGAGGTCACAGGTCAGGGAGGAGACATTTAAAGCAGAGCTGGTTTTATAACAATATTCCAAACTGAACATTTTAGAGCTCTGTTCAATCCCTCATCTCATCATGGAGCAGAAGGACCAACTGTTGACCTACCCAGTCATGGACGTCCACCTGCACTGACTGGCTGGGCAAACAGAGCATTCATCAGCAAGGCCCATGGTAGCTCTGGAGGAGGTGCAGAGACCCACAGCTCAGGTCAGATGATGTGTCTAACGGAGAACTAACAGCACATCATATTGAAAACATTGCTATGGTGAGACTTGGTGGTGGCTGCATCATGCTGTGTAACTGCTCATCTTCAGTGAGGAAAAGAAAGACTTCAGCAGTTGATGCAGAAATGTTAAAGTTGCATTGATCACTTATGCAAAATATTTTATCTATTCCAACTTCAGCACAGATGACAGAAAACTTATTGGTCAGCATGCAGACTATTAGCCTGAAAACAGAATAACTGTTTTCTTTGAAATATAGCCCAATGCTAATTTCTCTTCTGAGGGCCAAATAAAGGATTATTGGTTTCTTTCTGCCTCTCGATCTCCTCAGCTCTGCCTTCTTTACCTTTTCTGCCCTCATCGCAGTCACATGCAAACACAATCAGCAGATCAATTTCTTTGGATTGGATTGATGGCCTGTGAGATTTCTGCTGACTAAGGCGTCGCCAAATATAGTGAGTTATTGGTAAATTATGCTTTGGTGCCACTCTATCCGCAGAGGTGATGCACTTTGTCAATCCTGATCTTTAGCTGCTGTCACTGCGGCACCGACCTGCAAGCCTCAACGACTTGGAGCTGCTTAAGGAGACATAGCTGCTGTCACTACCAGAGTGATAAATGCATCCCGATGAAGTTATTTAGATCAATAACAGGAACCTCCTGCATTTGCCAAATTAATTTTAGTCTGAACCTGCAGGAGATTAGGCTCCCAGGATGCTGATTGGGGGAAAAGGAAGCAGGTGAGGAACGTGGTTGAATCGTTGAGTGGGGAAGCAAACTACTGTCAGTGTGTGGTCAGGGTGATGAAACAAAGGGAAGCAGAATTTCTCTTTCTTCCTTCATGCCCGGTCATTTCCATATGTCCCCCCTGCTCTCCTTCCCATCCATCACATTTCACTCTGGGCAAGACAGCTGTCTGGAGCCAAAGCATATTCACAGTTCAGCAGTCCATCAAATTGCACCAAATACAGTAATTCTTCAGTCAAGCTGCAGCAGGGGGTGCAGAGGAGGGGGGCAGGAAGTGTCAAAGAAGCAGAGCTGTGTTTGTCAATCTGCTTACCTTAACCATCTCAGACCCTGACATGCTCACTTTGTATGCATGGGAAAAAAGCCAAATGTCATTACTCAGAGCTTCTGCCCCAAATACATAAACAGCTGCTTTCAGTTATTAGAAACTTCCAGAGGAGAGAAAGAGTTTGATGACTTTGTTATGAAACCGAACATTCCATTAAGTATTAAACCACATTTCTAATATTATTTATTCCTGTTTCATATAATGCAGTTGTTGAAATGCAGGTTGTTGTCACACAGTAAAGAGGAAGGCTGCATTCCCCACCTTGTACAGTGAAATGTCACAAGGTTGAGAAGCAGGATAGGATAACAAGACCTGATTAAACGCACAGGGTGAGGTATAAAGGTCAGACAGGTTGTAAAGACTCACATCATGTCTTCATGGATAAGGTCTCAGTAATATATTTGGTCAGACTGTTTTAGAGCATGTTCCATCTGCTCTACACACAAACAAATATCACAGGGGTTGGTCGGGAGGGCACAAGTTAGGCAGTGTGGTTGAAAACCTGCCATAGATTGGGTTCTTTCTTCATGTTAGCTTCTAAACTCAGGATTTATTAAAGCTCTGTATGTTTGGCTTCTTTCCTATTCATCTAACCCTTTCAATTGCAATGCTTCAGTGCTATTAGTGCAGTACAAATGATAAAAATCTCTAGTGGCCTGCTTTCTTCAACAAGTTCCAGAGTCCAGGTCTAGTTGTCCATTGTGAATATTTAAAAATATTTCTGGATTCTTATAATAAGGCGGTTAATGATGATAAGTTGTATTTTTAGTAATCTTATCTGCTCCAACCCAACATGCTTTGTTAACCTCAGATGATGACTGTCAACAGGTTTATCAGTTGTTTTTGTGAAGAAGATCATAAAAATCAAATCTGATGTTTCTCCTCTGTCTATGAAGATGAGCCCCAGTGATTTGAGTCATTTATTTATTTTGTTCCAATTACAACATTTGAGCTGACTGCTTTAACTGGAAATATTAAAGACTACTTGTTCATTAGAAATATTAGATCCATCTTTATTTGTTCAGTCTCTAACCTGCATTGGTCCATCAGTATTATCAATAATTCACAATCCCCGAGGCAACGTAATGTCATATCTTGCATACTTCAAAATGTCTGAGGTGATTCATTGTTCCAAAGAACACCTTGATGCTGTTTTCAATTAATTACTAGGGAAAGTTGTGGAAACCCAGTCGGCTCCTGCTCTCCGATCCTAAACCCTAAACAGGCTCAGATTCTAGCTGGTACTTCTGGCTCAACATTGGACTGGATCTCCTGTTATCCATCAACATGTTCATTGCACAGACTTTGAAGGAAACAACCCTGGCCTCCATATTCTGAAGTAGGTTTACCAAATTCAGTGGTCTTGCTTCATTAAGGTCCTTGATTCGGTCTCAGTCTGGCTTCTACCCGGTTTATTTGCTCAGGAGACCCTGCCACCATCCGTAGTTCACTGTGTGAATGACAACAGGGATTCTGAACATTTTCCTTAACCTGAAAATGGCAGTTCTGCAGAGGGAAATGAAAAGAGTCAGTTTTCTGTTCAAGATTTACAATGAGTCACTGGTATGTAATAGCTATCAACACAAATATCCAAAATGCAGATTAATGAAAGAAACTTCAAAGATCCAAGAACAAAGGAATAAAAACAGCAGAATGGAGGTGAATAGACGTACTGGGAAGGATGATAATCACAGGGGTTGGTGGTTCCTCGTTAATTAGCAAGAAACAGATGTAAACTTAAAAACAACTACTAGGAATCAACTAGCCATGACTAAAATGTCAAATACTGACTTAAATTTTTCAGTAGTAAGGTTTTGGACCATTTTTGGTATCTTCATGTGCACATATGAAGATACCAACTTCATGTCTTCATATACAGATATTAGTTGAGAGACGGGAAGGAAAGTTTAACAACATGACCAGTTTCTGTTGGAAAAGAAACATTCTGAAAGCAAACCAGGCGTAAGGTGTAAGGAGGGACTGAAGCTTTGCTTGGTCAGCATGTTTAACAGGGAGGAGACCCAACACACAGCATGGCTCCTTCACTGAAAAGAGTTTAGATACTGATTTTACTTTTAATGTTTGCCATACCGTCATTGGCTTTCTTCATTTCAGAAGTTCCCAAAATCAAAACTAAAAACCATTTAGAATCTGTTTCCTTACCTTAATGTATTCATTAAAATTAAGCATAATTTAATGTGAAATTGGTGTGATCTGTTCACTTCAAATAAAACTGCACATTAGTCTTTAATTTACTCTGTTGATCAGACAAAGGGCGGAATAGGACTTTTAAAATGTGGGACTGAGACTGTTTTCTTCTAAGTGTCTCATTTTGTTGAGCCTGAGGTGTTCCACATTGGCCTTTCAGAAGACAAGTTGTTACTGAATTTCAATATGTTTATCCATGTGGAAATTTCACAAAATAGCCCCAGGCTCATGGCGCTGAGCGCTAAGCATTAAAACTGGTGGCACATAAATGCACACATCAATGAAACAAAGAACTCCTGTGAGAAAAACTATTCCTTTTTGGCCATCTTTAAAGTTAGACAGCATTACCCCTGAAAGGCAGCAGTAAAGAAATATGATATCATGATTGGAGACTCAGTGTGCAGCTTTACTTCCCTTCACAAAGTTAGATTTTCTTGGTAAAGACATGAATGTGAATGAGATTTGTTCCCATTGATTTGATTGTTGGTTCTTCTCCTGACTGAGGCTTGTTAACCCACAAAGTGAGAGCACTTTATTTAATGCAGGGAGCTGGCACTGATCCATTTGCTGTACATTTTATATCAAGGCAGGCTTCACTCAAATCCTCTTTATGAAAAGTGCCTCTGCTCTGCATTTACTCAATACTGTTCAAACCAAGCGGTGGAGTTCCTCACAGACTCATTCCTCTGTTCTCTGCAAGAAGATATGAGCTTCCTTAAGAACGCAAATAAAACCCAAATTATCTCAGAATTAGGGATTTAATCTCCCACTTCCACCACAACCTCGTCCATGTGGAAGGGTGTGCATGTCCTGAGGTCTGCCTTGGAAAAGTTGACGGTTAGCAGGATATGTTGAAACTACAGTCAGAGTTATGGACTCTGTTACCAATAAACAGCTGAAATCTGAGATAATGTAGACTGCTTTACACCAATGATCCAGTTGGAAAGCTTTGGTTTACGTTTATGTAGCGTACATTTTCTCTTGGATGGTTCTGACACATTTACAGATGTGTATATTTAAGACATTTGGTCAAATTAAAGAGTGAGTCAAAGCCAAGTCTTGAAGTAATTGTTTCTTCTTGCTTCATCTTTCAACAAAGTGGACTAAAAAGATGAGAAAAGCTATGGCTTTACAGAACAAAACATTCAGATTATTGGTCTAATAACAAAGTTTTGAATTTCTCATTTTGAATTGCTACTTGTCATGCAAAGAGACAAACAAGAGACAGCAGTCTGGACAATGAATACAGATTGGATCTGAAACATTAGCACAGTTAATTAACTCCAACTCATGCTCGGGTAAACAGACCCACAGTTTTAGAATATCAGCCACTGGCTTTGAATGAATGTGTCAAACTGGAAGTAATTTCCTTCCATTTCAGATTTAATAGAAACATTTGAAACTGACACTGACTTGAATTACAAGTCATTTCATGGACAGAAAATTAGGCTGGAATATGAAACGTCAGGCCAAATACTGCAACACCTCCTGAGACGAGTTTACAGAGTTAACCTGAGCAAACTTTCTCTCTTCACAGTTTCATCTGACTCACAGTCCTAAAGAATGAAATCCTCATGGTACTGCGTTTAAACACAAGGCAGAAAGGGGAAAAAAACAACCATTATACACTCTGAGTTCCAAGAGCCGGCGATTCATTCCTTGTAATGTTTTATTAATACTGCCTTCCTGCCTGAGGGGTAAATGTTTCTCTTCTAGAGCCACACATCCACTTTAAGAAATCAATCATTCGGCTCACTAATGACACATCATCTGTACCGGCAGGCTGGCAACAACTTTTCAAAGCTTCAGCGCTGGAGCTTTTGCACTCTGATCAGAAGCACATCAAAGGAGAATGGACCTACAACCTTCTCTCTCTCTCTCTTTTTGTTCTTATAGCAGAAAAGCCAGACTGATGAGCCACATGGAAATGTGCGTATGCAATTATAACACTCTTTCTTCAGTTGTTCAGCTTGTATCCTTCATACCTGTGAAGGCTATGTCAGCAACAATCACTAGATCTCAAATGAAAGCTTATATTTCCTTTTGAGTTGAAAAATTTGATAAATCATACATGACAACAGATTTCTGAATGAATATGAAAACACTTTCTGTTTCTACAAAATGTTCCAGGAATGCAAGACAATGCCAAACAGAAGGAAAGTGAAGAGCATGTTCCACATTTTGTTTTTCAGGGGTTGGTCAAGATGTTTTCCTTCCTTCACCATCAGGAACGCCACAGGGGCGGCAAGAATCTCATGCAGGGGGTCAAAAAGGAGGAACTACTGCATAAGTGAGTGGAGATGTGTGGTACTACCTGCTATGATGATGCATCTGTCCAGTGAAACAATCAACATCAGCTTTAGCCCTGCTAGCATGAATATGACAAAGACAAGCATGAAGGCAGAAGTTGGGAAGACATTCTTTGACACAGAATAGTGTGGAGGTTATGAATAACAGAATGAAAGGATGAACCAGGAAAGAGCCACACAAACCTGTGAGGCAGCTGATCATCCATTCATCTGCACTCTGATGGTGATAAGCTACACTGTAGCCACAGCTGCCCTGGGGAAGCTGACAGATGCTGAGCTACCATTCAGTCAGTGCCGCCACTAGAAGGCAAAGCAGGTGGAGTGTTTTACCCAGACAACAAAGTGACTGAGTGACCTGAGCCACTGACACGACAAACCTGACAGACCTGACAGTAATCTAAGACAAAGACATTCAAATGTACAACGAATAAAACACATGAATAAACTAAGTACCAAACATAAAGGAGTAAACTAATGTGGCAACACATTTCTACCAATAATAACCAAAAACAACTGGAAGACTTTTCAAACAATAACAGAGAACTAAGAAGGGATTCAAGAGGAAGATAAAAACAACCAAAACAACCCCTGTGGGTTTTGCCATAAACTTGCATTAAAACTTTATGTAGTTAAGTGAAGAACCAGGAAGTAACTATATAGTTGAATTGTTTTTGAAATGCTTAACTAATGTATTATTTTGTCAACTTCTTTAGTTTGAATGTTTAAATTTTGCAAGTGATGGTAACCATTTACCATAAATAAAAATCTGATCTAAACAGAGATCATCTGCACATTTTCTCACAGGCAAACAGTCAGGCATAAAAAAGACAAACAAAGAGCCTTTGAGCCCTTTAGCTTTTTGTTCTTGGTATAAAATACAAATTTGAGTTGACATTCTGACGATTCATGGATTCTAAGTGAAAGATTTAGAAGAATTTGGATGTTTACCTTTAGCATTGGAACCACATAAAGGTAGCAGCAAAGGCAACTTTGCTCCTCACCTACTATGGTGAGTAGAAAACAAGCTGCTCAGCTTTTATTCAAAATCCAAGATTTTGTGGATGTGTTTGTAATCCAATCATGATTTATCAGCCCCAGTCGTGGGGCTCTAGTAACTCGTTGTCTGAACCAACAGAGTATGCTAAAGCTAAAGCTGATTATTAAACCTTGGTCCTGTATAGATCTGTCTCGTTTGGGTTTGATCCATGTAAGAGTGATCAAAGGCAGATGACAGATTATTTGGACAAACAGAAGAAACAGCCTTCAGTTTAGCACCAAATCAGAATCAATGAACGCGTGCCTTTAGCCTTTTCTCTAAAGGCCACAAAAATAATTTCTAGGAAGTTATTCCTGTAGGTCAGATCAGTGTTTTATAGTTCAAATAGCCCTGCAGTAAACAATGCACTCAACTGGTTTTAACAGTCCTCCGGCTGAATCCTCCCCAAAGATCAGTCTGTCATAACTGTGAAGCATTTACAGACACCTCTCGCTTAAAACAGCTTTTATATAGAGAGATGTTGATATTAGACGAGGAATACGATTCTACAAAAAAGAGGGATGATGAATTATTTAATAGGGAAGCTGAATATATTTAATTGAATTGGAATCTATCTAATTATGCAATATTGAATTGATTTCATTATTCATTTATGGAAAGGGAATGAATATTTGCCTTAGAATTTAAAAAATGGTGTAAATTCAGCTGAATCTTGAACTGGATGAGACCATCACAGAACCAGATGTTCTTCCACTACATTCACATGTGAGTTTTTGCTGAATTAAAACAATATGCATTTCTGATCAAAGACAAATTTAAAGTATCAAACTAGAGATTTAAGATACAAGAAAAAACAAAAAACAAGGACAGACACAAAAATGTTAGGCAAATTATGGAACTGCATTAAAACCTGGTGACTGTCCAGCAGCTTTGTTTCCTGGTCTTAAGATTATCATTGGTAGAATATTTTAAAGTTTTATCAAACAACTGTAGATGTGAATCTATAAAAACATTACAAAATATAGTTACCTTAATTTAAATAAATCTTTAGTGGTTTCTGAGGAACAATAATTTTCTTTGCTGTAATTTTCCTCCCTCCTGCATCATATCACTGCTATTCATCAGAGCCTGTGAGAAGCATGTAAATAATTATGTGTAACATAATGATGAAATAGAAGAATGGTCTCAGTCACATTTCACACACACTTAAACAGAAACTATGCATCTTACCATCCAGTCATTAAAGCCTCTTTAACTACACGATTAAAAATTAATACGATTCAGAAAGTTGGAGTTGTAGTCTAATTATCATCATTTGGCCTCTAATTAATTAATCAAACATCATAATTTATACATGAATTTGTGAACTAAATCTTGCAATTACCCAGGAATTTGCATTTCCCTTCAGGCCTTGCGTGGCACAAGTGATACCAACAAGCAGACAGCTAAGCAATTAGGTTTAAAATGGGAAACAAATTGAGCACCTAAACAATTTTTTCTCAGAAATAGTAAGTTTACTAACACCTCATGTTGATCTCTGTGCCACTGTGAATCATCAACCCACTAAAATAAACTCCACATCTGTTCATAAGCCTACAGATGCTGGGTCTCTGCAGTGGGTGGGAGGCGGGTCTGAACCTCTGTGGATCCAGGTGCAAACCTCTGAGACCAGCAGCAGAATTTTCTGGCCATTGACAACGAGGCTATTATCAGTCAGTTGCCATTTCCTGTGAGGTGGAAAATGCCAGACACATTTTAAAACCTCTAATAACACATTCAGCATCCTCTTTAGCCATAATGTTGCACATTTTGTTCTACAATTTTCTGCACGGCGAGCGGTATCGTCTGTTTCCAGGTTACAGCGGGTTCTAACCAACTCCAGTTTAAATAAAAAACGGCACATTTCTGCCCACATTTCTTTCTCAAATGGAAACTTCATGCAGTTTTCTTAAGTAACACATAAAAGCAGCTTCTTCAGCAAAACCAAAGACGAGTTATTAATTACCATATTTGGATTTTTAGCTCCTGTTGGCATCCTGAATCCCTCCTGCTGATTATTTTTTTAAACCAATGTCAAATCTAATTTCCAAAGAGACATGCAGGCTCCATGGCAACAAGGAAAAAAGTATCGCCCATTTGGTTGCATTATGAAAATGTACCCTGAAACCATCTCTGCACCTGAGTATATTCAAGCAGAACCTGTCTGGCAGACTTTCCTGGCTCAGCGCAGAATGCTGAATAGCCACAGAGCTAACCTTGACCGCGGATGCCACTGTGGGCGGCTGATGGAGGTGCGGGGGAGTGCGAGAGGAAGAGGTCACGAACTGCCCCTCTGGTACTAAATGGATAATTCAACTCTATTCCACTAAAACACCTACTGGAGCCAAGAGGCAGCAGAGTTTGTACAATACGTGGTGCCATCAACAACTTAACAAGCGCCGTCACCTTTTGGAATATGAATGGTGAGCAGCGAGTCTGCATGAACACCACCTACCCCCACTTTCTCTTTGATTACTTATTTCTAGCGCTCCCTGCCTGCGGCTTGATACGATCCATCATCTTCCGCTCCGACTGAGACTCTGCAGAGCACCAGACGTTTTCCTATGGAAAATATTCCTCTCTGACTCTCACTCTTTACGCTCTTGTTCCCTTAACCTTTTATTTATAAACCAAATACAGGAAAGGAGACGTACAACAGGATACTCGTTAGCACACAGTAAACAGACCTGATCATTTTATAGACTGAAAATCTTTAGATTTAAAACGATTCAAAACCCTTGATTATTTTAACTCTGTTGCATTAAATAATTATGGCATATTTCATTATAAATGTATGCAGGAGTATAAGGTTATGTGGGTTTCAGAATCTCATACTAAAACTAATCTGAAAAGTGTGGAGTGCTCATTCTAACACATGAACAGGCTTTAATATAAAGCAGGCCTCTTTAAATGGCGGCCACAGGTCACATGTGGCTCAAAACTCATTTTCAAGTGGCCCAGATAATAATTTTGTTTGAAAGACAAAAGAAAATCATATATTTGATTAAATATCAGATATATTATAAAACATTACTATAAAAATAAAATCGTAAACAGTCTAAACCTATTTCAAAATAAGAAAATAATCATCTAACAACAAATAATTAAATGAAAAACTTTAACACATCAAGCTTTATTCAACTGGAAGTTTACAAAACAGCCAAGTATATTATTGCTTTAGAATAAAATATATTAATTTAGGAGAAGCTACAAGTACGCTTATCAATTTTTAAAGTTAGCAAAAGCACAAAGAAAAGCAGATCAGTGGAAAGTTCCCACCTCTAAGTGTTTCTACCAAGCTTGATTCATGCAACACGTTTTCATCAACTCTGAACTGTAAAACTAACAAACGAAAACAGATTTAGCTTCACTTGGATTGACATGCTAACTTTTACCACAACATGCTGCTAACAACAAAGACACCAAAACATTGTCACAAAATGCAACAACTATTTATCAGATTCAAAGATGAAGAAGACAGTCAATAATTGAGGCGTTACATTTTGTCAAGTGCACAGAAAGTTGATTAATGTTTCATTTATAATGTTTCAAAAGCAGCTCCCACCAGGTGGGTTTTTAGTCTAGATTTAAAGGAACACATGTTTTTCTAATACCAGCTTCAGAAACCTAAAGCTGGTATTATTCTCTCCTACAGGAAACAGATTGTGTTTCATTGTTAATTTTCTGCTACAAGTAGCTCTCTAAATCACAGTTTCAGAATATCGCTGAAGAGATCTGCTGAATGCCATTGTTGAGGTTTTCTGTTGAAAATGCTCCTTAAAGCACATTCTCACCCCAGGATGAGGAGGGATTAGTCACACTGCCACCTAATTGCTTTGTGTTACTTTATCCCATTTTAATGGAGGGATTATTTATTTATTTTTTTTAACTTTTAATTTATTTGTTTTCACTGACACTCTAATCTTCTCTTGTCTGCTGAAATGCATATTGTGGTCCAACGACGGGCAGCAAAAAGCAGAGTGGCAGCCACTTGACCGTTCAGGTGAGGGTGATACCAAGAGTAACACAGCCTGGCTGCTGCAGCCATAATCAATACTTCATGTTTCTGCAGCATCCTCGCTCTGTGTCTCACTTTACTCCTGCCACAGATTCTCCAAACAGAGCATCCGAAACGTGCGATAAAAGCAGACCGAAGCGTTGCTGCAGCCAGACGGCAGAGCTGCCAAAACATTCATTTAGGAAAATCATTAAACCGCCTTCAAAGGCCTTATTGAAGCAACTTGTTTCTCTGCTGCCTCCGAGGGGCGAATTTATTCTTCTAGCAGCCAAACAGTTTTGTTAAGACTCACTCTTGTTGTAAAGTCAAATGAAGGATAAAGAAGCAATCCGTCTCATGTAGCTCATTAGAGAAGATGAGCCGGGTTCTCTCAGCAGAGGGCGACCCATCAGCTGTCAAACACCTGCTCTCCTTGTTTGGGAGGAAGCCTGAAAAAGTCAAGCCCAACCAGTCGGCGCAACTGTAAAACATCCAAAATAATAACTTCAAGAAGAATACGGAGCACCGTTACAGCTCCGCATGTGCTCGGCAACGTGGAGCAGTTCGGAGACGCAGCCGAGATTAAAAGGAGCTTCACGCCTTAAAACCAGAGATAAACACCTGATGAAGGCTCGTTTTCATACAGTAACAGACTCAATGTGCTGCTGTTCCACATCTCAGCTGCTCCAGGAGTTTTTTACCACCTCCACCCCCCTGTCAACCTGAGAAAGAAAAAAATCTGGCTCCGTGAGGCATTCATTAAGTCTAAATGATCCAAGCCAAAGGTGTGAAGATGAATTTTCCCCTCCTGCTAAATCCTGTCCCAGAAGCACTTTAAGGAATATTCCACCACTTTCTCACCACAAAACGATCAATTTTCTGTCATATTAGCTGAGATGAAAGATGCTCGGGTTTATGGGATGTCAACAACTTGCATTTCCATCCAGAAATAAATTGACTTTTGGTTAGTTTTCCCTACACGATTCAAGAGTTAAGATTTCTTATCCCCAGTCTGCATAGTCACAGATTGTGTGAATTGGCAGACTTATGATGCGTGCATGTCAGAAGTGCTGTTTCCTGGCTGTGATGCGTTAACATCAGGGTATCTGACCACTCATAAATTCAGTCTGCAGCTAGAGAGCAAACACACAGCTGCAGCTATGAGGAGCCATCTTCAGCTGCAAGCAGACAAAGGAGTTCTGAGCTCACTGGAGTCTTATGGGGTTATAAAGACTGTCAAAAAAATACATGATTTATTGATTCTCATCCTGGAACTCAATGTTTACGTTTCTTTATGGACACTTAAATCCCTCCATGTCCAAAAATCAGCTGAGGCCAGTTTATAAGCAGAGCCATCAGCAGTTTAAGAAAGGTGACAGATTTGAGGACTGGACTGTTGAGGCTGGTCGGATTTTTGTTTTACTTCACAACTTGAGGTGTGTGTTTGTGACAAGATATGCAGCGAGGCTTTGAAAACTTGTTATAGTTAATGGTTTAATTCATCTGCTCTTTCCTGGATTTCAAAAATAAAATGCACTTCCTCCTTATGTAAACATTTGAAATCAAATTTAGCAAATACTGTTTATTAAAACTTTGCAGAAGTAATTGTGTTTGTTTCTGAATTTAGTGGATCATTTGATCCAACATTAATATCTTCACTAATTGTTGTGTGTTTTGCTTTAAGTGTCACGTTTGATGCTCTCGTACTCTGAGTAGATCATGAATAGTAGAATCAAGCCTGTGGAAATCACAACGTTCTGCTGGGATCCTGTGGAGAGAAACCTATTTAATGTGTTTTTTCATTTATATGCAGAAACAGACATCTGGAAACGGAAGCTCAGTTCTTTGACTGGCCCATAAGGTTAGTTAAATACTGTAAGTTTAAGTATCTCTATGAGTGATTTTTCAGTTCTTACCACATTGATGAACTTTTCTGAAGCAGAAAAACAACTTTTGGTGGAAGTTTTATTTGCATAAATCACTGTAAATTATCAATAAATCATGTGAAACAGAGGAAAAACACACCAATACGCTTTAAACAGAAACAAGAATGGAAAACCCCTGTAGCTCTGTATATGGTATACGTGTGTACGCGTGTGTGCGTGTACCTAATGTAAAAGAAAAGCAAACGTGGGTTTGATGCCCAGCTATTGCAATTCTCCAGCTGGTTTCAGTTCTTCACTGCTCACACAGATCTTGGAGTGTGTGTGTGTGTGTGTGTGTGTGTGTGTATGTGTGTGTGTGTGTGTGTGTGTGTGTGTGTGTGTGTGTGTGTGTGTGTGTGTGTGTGTGTGTGTGTGTGTGCAATGGCTGGAGGTTTGTGAGAAAGATTTATACCGTCTTCTGCACATTTTACATGAGGCAATACGTGATGCACCACAGGAAACGTAGGAACAAGTCACCAGAGCACAGAGAAGAAAAGTCATCAATTTCTGAGAAAATTGTGATTTTCGTTGTTTTTCCTAAAATATTGTTTGAGTTGTAAAGAAAACACACCAGGCTTTAAATAAGACTTCAAAACTGAGATTATATAGTGTCGGTTTTTGAAGCAAGGACTTCACAACATTTTTTCATGGTTTGGTACAAGGACAACACTGAAATGAGAAAAAAAATGCTGGAAGAGTGGAAAAAACTTCAAGAACCAAAGATCAAACCTCCAAATAAAGAGCTGTCAGAGTTCAGGAGGTCATGAAGCTGCTTGGGTTGATTTACTTTTACTGGAACAGAAACTGAACTTTGCAGCTCATCGTATTGACAAATAAATAAAGCCTGTATTTAAAATTGACTATTCTCAAACTATGACTTATCTAACAGATGTAAGATGTACTTTAATATTTTGTCATAGATCTGCTGTGACTGGTCTCTGACTGATGGCTGCTTTCATGAAACAGCTGCAGAGGAAAACATCCTCTAAATAAGCATTCAGACTCATATCTAATCTAATTTATCTTCAAGATTCTTAGTGATGTGCAGCTTGAATTCATCCACATCCTACTGTACCACCTGAAAAACATCAGCTTTTCACGTTCACTCTTCATTAAGGACACAGAAAAGAAAAATGGCCAACATTCTTCAGTGAGAAAATGTAGAAAGTTCAATTACTCTGAATAACACTTTCCTTCTTGTTAAACTCAGCTCTTAAATCACACACACAGCTTTGCTTTAGAGGAAAGCTCATTTTGTCAGAAAGTAAATGATCTTCTCGGTTCCCTGCTTTCCCCTTGTTTCACCAAGCAAAGGGACTCACTCTTAATCTCCTCATGAAATGAGACCATAAACAATGAGAAATTCACCAGACATCTTCCATTCCGTTCCAGTGGAAAAGGTTGAGGTTGGCCTTGGGCGAAGCTGTTAGTGCTTCATGCTCCAGCAATCTGGCAACTACTTCTGCAGGGGGAACCTTCATGTGGGGAGAGAGGCTGTGTGTCTTACCACGCAGCACAGTGTGGTTTCTATTCCATCCCCTAGTTTATGTTTGAAAACCAATCTTTTGATCTGATGTGCACAAATAAGAGGAAACAAAAGTAAGTAGGTGGATTTAGTCAACATACAGACATATTTAAGAAACCCTTCTGTTCTGTTAGACTCGGTTTGCACAAGTTCCACAAATGCGTTTGTAAATTTCCCTGATGGAGTCTTACTATCGAAAAAGAATGACTCCATAATGGCTCAGTAATTCTTTTTAACGTTGAGTAGTAACGCTGAAACACAGGGCCATGTGTAGGTGTTAGATCATTCTGCTGTATGAAGAATCCAGTGCCAGTGTTGGGTAACATGGTTTTTTCTGGTGGTTGATGCACAGCATCCGTCTGAAGCAGGAGCCCCCACCTGCTCTCTGTAAGGGTCAGTCCGGCATGTTTTAGACGGGTCCTGCTCCCATGTGGTGAATCCAGACCCTTAGATCCTCCTCAGCATGTAGATGAACTCTGCAGGGTCTTATTAACGAACAATCATTTGATTCAGGTGTGTTGAACCAGGGAGGATTCTGGCCCTTTTATACTAACGTTGGATATCCGTGGCCTACCAGGGGCCCTCACACACCCACTGGTTCTAACACTGGATCCACATCTTGTTTTTATAGGGTCTGACTGCCCATTAAACCCCATGAAGGGCAGGTAGTGCTGTCCATCACTTTTAGGACTGCCCGTTCCAACCATCAGGCCTCTGCAAATCAAACCTTTTCTCTACCTAACCCTGGTCGGCCTGCATGTGTATTAAGGAACAGGAACATTTCTGCTGTGTGCTTAATTTATTCAGACCGGTTTTGCAGAGTGTGAAAGTATTAAAGTTTCACTCTGCTCTTCTGAACGGTTCCTCTTACTTTCTGCAGCTTCCTCATCTCCTCTGTCATTAGGCTTCCTGTGGAGGATCACTCTGTTCATTAAGCATTATGCCTCAACACACCCAAGCTTTCTCGGGCACATTTGCTGCTTTTATGTTACTTAGCTCATTTCACTGCTGGACCATATGTCTCCTTCCAGTCCTCCACAACGCCTTTTCCTACATTACTTCAGCCTCTCTCTGCTCCAATAAACAGCTTTCATCATGCTGGTTGTAAAGTCTCCAGGCTCTCCAGATCACACAGGACTGTGCGTGGTCTCTGCACTACCTGGACATTAAGTAAATATATATTCTGAGTCTTTGCGCTATGCAGTACTCTTTTTCTTTTACCATGTTGGTTACATTTATGTTCAACACACTGCAGCTTGAAATGCTCCTCAGTAAACAGCTTTTCATCCCATTAAGAACAACCAGACCTCAGCCTATCAATCTCTGAAAATGTTAAAGCCTCTGTAGTTCTGATGCGTGTTTGTCTGATGTTGTTCCGTCACAATGAACCCGTTTTTACTGCAGTGATTCCATGAGAAGTTAGAGAGGGAACAGGAATTTCTCTATAGGGAATTCTGTTGACTGTTGAACCTTTTATTTGCTTGATAACATGTTCACTGCATGCTAACTGCAGGCAACATGTTCCATGCTATGAACATGCTGTGAACATGATGTCTAAAATGTACCACAATGCATTGAAAACACACTAAAAGGCACCAAAACTGTAAGAAAATCCAGTTTTCCTTTGTTTCAAAAGTGACTCCAAAGAGCAAATGTACCAAAAGTGATTAATTGAAGAAGTTCTGAGGTAACATTTGTAAATTTTGGTTTAAAGTGTGCAAATAAAATGTTAAAGATTACAGAAATCCAATTATCCCAGCACCAGTAGCAAAACAGGTGAGAAGAAAGGTAAAATAAGCAAGTAATTAATCTCCATCATGTACTTCGACATGCTTGATTCATCCAGTTACTCATAGAGTAATCTCCTGCAGCAGCTCATTTTCTAGAGGGAGTGTAAGATCCTTAGCAGCAGCGTAGCTCTGCAGCAGCGGTGGCAGCAGAGTTTGGGGCTAATGAAGCAAAAACTACACTACAATCGCTTTGTGTTCCATTTTAATGAAAAGACTAAACTTTGCCTTAGGCCTGAACGTCAGCAGAGAAGTGAAGAATACATTACAGTGACAAAAAACTAAAGAGCTTGTGCGCCTCCTCTCATCACACCTCACGCTGCCCCAGTATGAATTCAAGTGCTTTAAATCCAGTGTGATGAAATTAATATCAACATCCCGCCCCGAGGTTGCAAAGAAAAAAATAAAATGGGAAAAACATGTGCAATGTCTTTTGTTCTCCACACAAAGACGAGTTAGAGGAGCAGCCATGCGTTCAGGCGTAACACGGAGCAACAACTGCAGGTTAATATTTGTAACGCAGTGCAAACATGCTGAAACCATCTACCATCTCTTCCCAACCTGATTTATGGGACTCAGCTGACTTTAGCTCAGACGGGGGTTCAGCCTATAGATTAAACATTTTACCCTCCATCACCCCAAAAATATGAAAAGTGTTTTGAATTTTCTACAATTTCTCCTTTTATTGATGCCTGAAAATGAAATTCATGCAGACGTTCATGGACCAATATGCAGATGGGTGGGGTGAAGTGGGGTTAATGCTTTGGCCACATCAGAAGGTGTCAGTGGAGAACCACCACAGTCAGAGTCAGAAGTTTGTTGGTGGACAAAGAAAACCTTGAAAAGCAAAGTTGCAGTGATCAGTAAAAGGCAAACATATTATTGCGTTTTGGCCTCTTGTATCCATGGTAACAGCGTTTTGGCAATCATGATCGTCTTATTGTTTTGCAGTTTTTTTTTGTTTATTACCTGCACACAGCAGACTATCCTCCAGGAATAACACTGCCCCCTACAGGCCTGGCATGCACGCTACGTTGTTTCAGAAACGCAATGCAAAATGTTTTGGGAAATATTGTGCAAACGAAAAAATATTCATTTTACATGAATATTCACATGTAAAATGGTTGAAGCAATCTGACATTCATGGACCAATATGCAGATTGATGTCTTCTTGTAAATCGATGTTCACTGATGTTATCCATCCAATCTGACTGAACTTGGACTATTTTGCAAAGAGGGGTGTCTAAAGTAAGGTTGTTTTATTTATATATCACGTTTTCAGCAGCATTGTCAGCAACAATGTGCAGCATTTTGGTCTCTAAAAGTACAAAACTGGCAGAAACATAAACCTAAAACTTACAGCTATGATTGTAGTGCAGGGTGGTTCTGCAAAGTATTGACTCAGGGGCGAAGCTGGAAGCACACCAAACTTACCAGATTTGTTTTTGTAAAAAAACCATTTTCCCCCACTTTTCAAGGGAATGTTTCTGCAGGGAACTGTTTCTGTTCTGTCGTTGTAACCAGTTCAGAATGATCAGAATCCCTCTCTCTGGATGCTGGAGAAAAATTCATTCAGATAATAGATAAAACAAGAAACTTTTTAGTGTGATTTTTCTTGCAGTAGAATGAAATGTACAAAACTTGTAGAAACTTATTTTATCCCTGCCTAGTCTATCTTACTCCATCCACATTCAGTTATTGCAGCATCTCATCGACTCTGTTCTCATTTCCATTGTTGCCAGCATCAACAAGCATCCTGTCCTTCTTTCACTCCTTCCTGGGACTCAGACTGGATCTGTGCTTCACATTTTAATGAAAATCGAGACACCCTCAACAAAATCCTTCAGAGCTGATTGCTGCAATTCAAACTTCTTTCATCATCTCTCTTCTCAAGCAATATCTTCAAATTCAGTTTCAGAATTTGTGCCCACCAACACCAGCTTGATGTGCAATCAAATCAGTTCTGAACTTGTTTCCCGTTGCTCCTCCGAGGCTCTGAATACAAACTCACATCACGTTTCAGCAGCTCAGTGACAAATATTCCTACGTTTCTGGTAAAGTTTTACCTCCTGTTTCAACTTTAATGGAAAACAAAACTAATAATCTGTCCAAACTTTCTCTGAGCTTAGAATCTGAAAACCTTTCAACTCCAGGTGTTTCCAATGGCAGCTGCTATTTATGCAGCAATAAATGGATCTTTGTTCATCACAAAGTTCAAATCACTTTCATATAATATTTTCATAAATAAAAAAAATAACTCAGGAGCTTCGCTGACTTCGGACCAGTTTGTCATAATTTGTTTTTGTCGTGTAATAGATAATAACTAGTTTTAGTTATTATCTATCTACTATTATCACCTCAAATATATTAGTTGCTTCTTGATATTCATATAATCAACAGGATGTAGATCTTAAAAAATAACTAATAGTGTTAGAGTGATCAAACTTTCTATGGACAGAGGAATCGGTGACAGTTTAACGTTTCCATCTCTGTTTGCTAACTAAGTAAATTTTTGAGGGAAATTGATTGGTTTAGATTTTATTTAGTGTTGTAAAATTAAAAAAGGCACATAAATCAATCTTTGCAACTCCTAGATTTTGATGAGAAAATATTTATTTTTCATTCCATTTCCAAAATTACTTACTGTTTGTGTTGTTCTGCCCCATAAGATGACAATTAAATGCTAATTCAAGGCTCTAATGTGAAAAAATGCAGCAAAATTTAAGGAGTTTGGATGTTGCTGCAAAATATTTAAGTTAGAGTTGGAAGTTTTTTTAGCTGAGCAAAAAGCTAATAAAACCATCAACAGAGCCTCCCAGCTGCATTTATCCTGCTCTAAAGCTTTCGGCGTCAGAGATCTCCAGGCTTCCAGTAACGCTTCACATTATTGTAAAAACAGAGACGGTCTCTCCATGCTGCTTGTTGACAGTAGAGCTGGCCTGAGCAGAAGCCCCTGCCATGGTGACATTAGAAGTGTGTGTTTAGGAAGTCCCTGTGGATGTCTGGGAACTGGAATCTAATTATGTTCAGCTCTGCACTCTCCAAACATCGCAGGAACATCTCTCTCCTCTGTCACATCGCCGGGCTTTCTGGGATTTCACTTCTACCAGGAGAACGAACACAGATGGCACGATGGAGCTGATGTGTTCGGGGCTAAATGGGCCGTGAACATTTCTCCCCTGACCTCCTCAAAGTGCACACGCTGCTCGAAGAGAACACGCCACCTTCTGCGATACTTTCCACGGCTTCTCTCTTCCTTCTCTGAATTCAGTTAAAGTTCTCTTCAATGAAACTTTCTTGGAGTCAACAAGCTGTGTGCCAGCATGACATCAGGCAGTAATAGTGGATGTAATTTGCTTTTACATATTGTGACTCAACGGGGAGACTCCAACATGGACATATGGACAGAGAATGTCATTCCAGTTAGACTCATTCCCTGGCTGAGGCCATCAGCAGCTCGTCAGCGTGACGTTTCATTGCCACGATCTCGGCGGGATAAAGCTGACAACAATGAGCGTGTATTAACACCACCTGTCAGTTCAGCAGCTTTCAAATGGCAGCTTAATGCTAAATGTTTCTTTTGGTAATGTTAGGAAACACACTAAGAGAACATTTACTGTTCTGCAGACAATTTGGGCTAGTTCCCAAACTTTGGGAGCGTTTTGAGCAGATGGGGATGAGCAGAAATCTAACAAGAAGGAAAGCAGAAATGAAACTCTTCTCCATTAAAACGACATGCGTTTAATTTGTGAAAGGCAGGCGGTGAAGGAAAAAAAACATCCATCATGGTTTAATATCTGCTATAAAGTTTCAGGGTTTCTGAGGTTGGAGAATCTCCAGCAGACAACGGAGACGAGGCAGAGGAAACCTGGACAGTACAACACTCATCAAACGACGACAAATGTGCAGGTCCTTATAAAAATCATATCTTTAGAAAGTTTAATACTTGTGGTTCCTCATTTCAGAAACGACAGTTCTTGCTCTAGTCAGAGGCTTGTGATCTGACTGAACGTGGATCTTAATGTTCTGACTTCAGCCTCAGTCCACTGCTTGTGAAACTCCCACAGATTCATGAATGGATTTGCTTGTCAATCCTCTCCAGGCTCAGGTTATCCATGGTGAACCCAGTCCCACCACACTTTTTCCTCTCACTCAACTTTCTATGAATATACTTGGATACAGGACTGTGAACAGCTTTTGTGTCTTCCCTTCCTTGTGGAGCAACTGTCTTCTGGACATCCGTCTAATCAGCCACATTCCTCATAATGTAACATATTATGCAGTAAAAATTCTACTTTTTAAAATTGGTGCTATGGAATACTTTTACTTTCTGAGACATTGAATGTCTGGGTTTCATTCTCTGTGAGCCACGATCACCAAAACCACAAGAACAAATGTTTGAGATATTTCACTCTGTGAAATGAATCTATTTGATCTGCATGAGCTTTTTTCCTGACTATAAGGGAACAACGCATCCATGAGACCAGGCTGATTTTAAGCCGGGTCTCTGCCTTCAGACCTGGGAGAGAATACTTCAGCGTTGTCCGATGGGATCAGATTAAACAGGTTGTTTCATATGTTTACCTGTCTTTAAAACAGTAATGTTCTTATTCTTATCATGACTATTCCAAGCTGGAGTTTAAATAAACAGTTTTTAAAAAAACCCAGAAGCTGCAGCTTCAGTTTCAATCCATCTCCCCCTGTAGTTTCTTGGCCTTTCATGGCTGACTTTGTGCCTGAGAGTCTGACTCTGTCACCAGTCTCAGATGCTTCCTCAGAAGTCAAAACTCGCAGCAGCTCTGAACAAAAGTTAAGGCTTTGGCTGTGACAGAATTAAAGTTTGAGATATATGTTCTTATGACTTCTACTTTGGGAAAGTTAGACATTTCTGCCATGGTTCACAAGAGGGGCATGTGTCACAGAAATTAGGCACAGTAGTCAACATATTACTGGAGGGCAAATGGGCCATGGAACAGCTGAAATGGCTAAAAAAGGGCCTTCCAAACTACTACAGGAGTTTCTTTTTCTGCCTGTAAATTTCAGTTTCCAGTCAGGCAGAATTGACAGATTTAAGCCGCCACTGGCCCTGCAGCACTGCCTCGCAGGAACGTTGCCGGGTCTGAACTGGGTGCTGATAGACCAAATATATCCTCGGATTTTTTGTGATTAGGATGTTTTCCGAAGGCTAGCGGCACTTCAAAGAGGCAGCAGATAGCAGCACCTGAAGAGAGCCTTCATTTGGCTGATGAAATGATGATTTCAGCTTCCTTAACAACCCCGACAGAAAAAAGCTTAAATGGGAGAAATCTGTAGCCCTGCACTTCAACCACACTATTCACTTCAACATTACAGACCGTATCAGCCGGCTCGGTTAAAGCCGGAGTAGCACCCAGACCTTTCCTCAGTATAAATCACTGGATCTTCTGTATTGTTTCAGAGCTTCAGGACCATCGGTTGTTAAATCCACAAAGAGAAACAGGAAGTTCAGATCTTCACTGTGAGAACTTTCATGTGCAAACTTTTCATCAAAACATGAATAATTCAATACATCGTATGGGACTGAAAGGTATTGTTTTGATGCAGAAAGCAGTCATTACATGAGTTGTGCTTAAAATAATAAGTCAGATCAATCTTTGTCTTTGACAGAAATTCTGTTTGAAAATAGTAAATAATTTACTAACAGACATCGTAGGGAAACAGGAAACCTGCAGACTCAGTCATAAGGATCCCGCCTCTTCCATGATTCAATCACAAACTGAAAAGGGCAAGTTAAAAATAATAGCTGAGCCGAGTTATTTCTGAGAGATTATTCATCTTTTGAACAAACAGGTGTGAAAAAATGTCCTAATCAAAGGACAGAGACAGCAAATGGTGCAGCATGTGGTATAGAGGTCTCCTCTCAGGAAGTCTGAGTAAAACGGCTCATCCTACTTACTACTCAGAAGAAAACTGCACTTAAAGATAAAGAAGTGACAAAAGTAATGGGTTGTTCTGCTAAATAATTGAGTTTTTTGTAAAATTATTGTAGTTATTTTTTGATCAGTTGTTCATTTTTTAAGTTTAGGCTGGACTGATTGATGCTCCAAGGTTTTTACAGGATATTAATGTTCAGTTTCTCTTGCTGGTTGTTCTGGAAACAAAAACATATTTAAAATTGAAAGCCTTGGACTTTGACTTGAGACTTGCATGTTTTCTCTTTGGACTTGGCTGGAACTTGGGTGGAAAGACTTGAGTCTTCAGACTTCAACAAGTCAGATGCTGCCTTCAGCATGGGGACTTTCTAATAACCATGTCAAAAAACTATTTTCAGAACTGCCCTCAGCAGTTTCCTGATCCTAAACCATGTTGCCTGAGTTTAGAGATGCTTCAGGTTTTTCTTTTCTTGTTTTTGTGGCATGAACTTCAACATTTACCAAACAAACCAAGACATTTCGAGTCTGAGCTGGAATTTGTGTGTCTTCCGTTCCTCTGAGCTTTGTTCACACCTGGGGAAATGTTTTGGGTCCTCTACACCTGGGAAGTTTGGTATTTCTCTTTATCTCTGCAGAATTAGATAGGAGTTGCTTCTCTAAGTTAATTGATGATCTTCTCTTTGCTTTGGCATTGTGTTAACTCTCACCTGCTCTCTCCAGAGCAGCAAACTGCCAAAATGCCTGCTTATCTCCAGGTGGCTCTACTGAGGAACAATTAACTGAGAATAGAATAGAAATACCCTTCATTGTCCCTCAATGGGACACATCTGAACAATCAGCTTCTACTTCCTGTCTTGAGTTCATGTAAAACATGGAATCTGAGGTGTTTCTAGAAAAGTGGGGTTAAATTTGAACCCGTTTTGAACCTGGTGAAGATCAGGTAGTTTTTATTAGCTCTTGATATATTCTGCTCTATAATTGACAGTGGGTGTGTGTTTTGCCTTGTGCTCAGAAGTATTGTTATAATTCAAACTTTTTAACTGTGTTCAGCTGCACTAATGATGCTGGTGATGTGACTGCAGACACTGAAGACTCCATAACAAACCATCTTCAGTAGTACTACCACCACACTCTTTATTGTTTGTAGGATTTATTATTCTGTCCTCAGCTGTATGCAGTGTGTTGGCAGAAAAAGCAGAATAATGAATGTGACCTTATGAACTCATGAACATGACTCAAACTGTGATTTCTTTGGTGTTTTCTGTCTGCCTCACTTTGAACTTGTCTATTAGTTCACTTTTGTCTCCTGGAAACTGACTGGTGCCATTTTACTTGAAAGGCTTCAGTTTGCAGCCTTATTCTGGTGGAAAGAGGCAATCTACTGCATTACCTCTATTCATGGAGTGGATCTTTGCATTAGTCTCTGTTAAGATGTATCATAACTACCTATCAAGGACAGATTTCATATCTGCTGATGTGAAGCTTCCAAAGCAATCATGCATAATATTCTGCTTGTGAAATATTTTAAGGATTAGAAGTTAAGGTACCTTAAGATGACATTTGTTGTGAATTGGCCCTGCATAAATAACCTGAATTGAATTGAAATATTGTCAAGGAGCTAAATTTTGCTTTGCTTGACATTTTATGATTGAATGATCCATAAAATCAAGAGAAAACGCACAAAGCAGATTGGACAGCTGCTGTTTGTGGTTCTGCAGGATTGTATGAAACGTGACTCTAAATTCGCCCATTCATGGATTTTTTTGTAGACAACATTCCAAAACAGAAAGGGGGAATAAGCAGGAGCAATGCTAGTTGGCACGTTATTGGTTGGAGTTTGTAACTCCAGGAACAGAGTTTATTTTTCTTGGCACTGATTGGCTGAACCTGAACAGTGGAGATTTGTGGGTGTTGGCTTGTGTGGTGAACTTAGCTGGTTTCCACTGTGGGTGTAAATACATATTTAAGGAATATTCTGAGTTTAAACTATTAAAATAGGAGCTTAGGAGGATTTTCAAGCATTCACGGATCAGAGTTATGGTTCCTAAACCTTCCATTGTTCCAAGGCACATTTCTTACAGTCATATCACAATAATTAAACCTGTGTTGATTCAAAGATGTCTGACCTGGAGCTAACGTGGAGTACTGGAGGAAAAACCGATCATGAATTCCCAGAAGTAAAAGTCCATTATAAGAAGGAACTTAAAGAATTCTGTTGACAATATTGAGCATTGCACTTTCCAGCAGGACAATAACCCAAAACACAACTCCAAGAAAACCTAAGATCCTGGAACATCCTGGAGTGGAAGTGGCCCAGTCCATTCCTCAAGAGCTGCAATCCTGCACCTTTTAGATGCTTCCCTCCTCCAACACACCTGAGTCAAATGACAGGCTTGTTTGCTCTGCAGAGCTGAGTGACTGCTGATGAGGGAATTCAGTTATTTGTTTCATAGGAGCAATGGAAGAACGGTCAAACTGAATCAACACTTCACACACATATGTTGTATCTTCCCTTTAAACTTCAAAGTTAGATCCGGCTCTGCTGTCAAAGTAACTCAAACACCTGTCAACAAATATTTAATTAATTTTTGTCATTTATTGCAACTATCTTTTGTCCTCATAACTAAAATATATTTTGAATTGAGGATGCTAAACGTCTGTCTTTGCAGCTTTAAGCCATAAAAGAACCTCCTTAAGCATAAACATGATATTACAGGAAGTCAGTGTGAAGTGATCCTTAAGTGTCCTCCTACTGCGTGTTTTGGCAGAAACGCTGTGAACGACCATCTGATGAAAAGGAATCCTGGACCAGAATGCTGAGAGCTTTCAGCCTGAGACATTTCTGTAAAGTCAGACATCTCCTCCGTTAATTGAAAGAAGAAAACCTCAGAGGAGCTTTTCAGCCAGACCATTTTACATGCACAGTACATGTTTGCATAATTTGTGAAATGTTTAAAATAAGTGACAGTGATTTAGCATCGGCAAAACCCCATCAACACGTCGGTAACGCATTTTAAAATGAGAAAAAGGCCATGAACGGGTCCAAACTCCATCCAACCCAAACATCCCAAAGATTGAATTATTGTGTTTTTTGTGGAAACAGAACAGAGACAGAATAGTTTAAAAAGTTATTCAAACACAAAAAACTGATTTAAATCTGATGGTAAAAAATATTTAAATTATTATTTCAAGAGACATTTGAGGCAGTTCAAGCTGAGCTCTCTTGATTTTCCATGTAAAATAATGTGATCATACAGAAAAACACACAGCTGACCAACCAGGCCTTGGTACCGCCGCATCACACCTCACCAAGCATCATCCATCACAGCCGTCTGAATATCCGGCTCAGGTTTTCACTCCATGACGTTTGTGTTATTAACAAGCTAGTCTAGCACATGGATCAGCATGGAGGCAGCGTTATGTCTTTGTGAAGTTGCCATGGCGCTCAACTCATATGAACTTTTTATCTTCAGCAGAGGTTTTAACTTATAAACAAAATACCTTGAACTGTGGAGTCCCTGGTCACAGCAGCGCTCTGCCTGCACTGATTTATCTTTCCTGATGTCTTTAAGCACAATCACATTAATCTCAAGCAGAGTTTTGTTCTAAGAGACACTGTAGGTCAGGGGTCCCCAAGCTACGGCCCGCGTGCCGGATCCGGCCCGCCTCGTCATTTGGTCCGGCCCCCCTGAACGATGCCGGATCCGGCCCGCCTCCTCATACCAGAGAGCATTCAGTGTTTTTTTTCATATATTGTATTTATATGTGGATTTTTCTTCAACCACCAGGGGGGCTCTTGAGCAGATGTGAAACTAACTTTCCCTCAATGGAATATATACTCGACAGTCCCAGTCACCGTTTCACTCACGGTTTTTTCCATTTGCATTCTGGGTAAAAATCTATCTAAAAGCGCAAATGTGTCGTCGCGCCCCCCCGTAGACAAGAATTTTCTAAGGTTTCTTTCTCCAAAAACTAAGACCGGCCCCCGACCAGAGAAAGGAACAGCTATGTGGCCCTCGCAGGAAAAAGTTTGGGGACCCCTGCAGTAGGTATTCACTCAGCCAACAGAATCCTCTGGTTGGGTTTACGTGCTTTAACCAAACATGTAAAATAAAAGCTTCTGAGAATAAAATCAGTTTTTGTCAAGCAGATCAACTTAGTGTCTTCACTTGTTCAGTAAAATAGTGTTCTGCAGGAAATGACTTGTAAAATATTGGCAATGCTGCATGTAGGCTGCATACAGTACGTCTCCTCTTTAGACCAATCAAATTGCCCCTCATAGCTGCCGCATTCATTTAGACCAATCAAATCGTCCCTCCCAGCCGCCACATTCATTTAGACCAATCAAATCGCCCCTCCCAGCCGCCACATTCATTTAGACCAATCAAATCGCCCCTCCCAGCCGCCACATTCATTTAGACCAATCAAATCGCCCCTCCCAGCCGCCACATTCATTTAGACCAATCAAATCGCCCCTCCCAGCTGTGCAGTCATACCTCACAGCACTTTGTTCAATATATTGATCACATATTTGAATCTCTCACAAGAAGGAACACACTGATGGCTTCCTCAGGAGAAAAAAAGAAGCAACATTTAATACTGCTATCGTAGTAATAGAAATAAATATCAAAATATAGATTTTTAATTTTCCACAGAGGATTACAATCCAGCATATACATATCTGGACAGAAAGTTTCTGCATATTTAGGCTGATTTTTGTGGTTTTAACAGCCCAGAGCTCTTTAGTTTAACTAACGGCATTATTACTATAGACTGAGGCTCTGAAGCCTTTATTATTCATTTCTAGAGAATTTAAATGATCATCACACCTTAAACAAATGCTTGGTTTGCAGCATTGTCTGCAGCTTATGTTTATACATTTATGATGTTTGCTCTGAGCAATGTGACAAGCTGAACTCAGTTCTTACATTTAGACTTCTTTTCAGCAGCCTTCTGACCAAAATGTCCAGTTTTCACGCAGGTCATGCTCCCAGACTGTAAAACTGAACGTCCTCCATGCCTGGACAGTTCCTCTGACTTCAAACTGTGGAGAATCCTTCTGTCATGTGAAATCACAGGAGCTGAAAACATGCAGCAATACTGCTTATCATGAGACAACTATTCATTTACAACCCAGCAGTCGCAGAAAGTGACACAGTGAAAAGATGCAACAGACAATGAGATGGTCTGAAAGGAGAAAATATTTGCCCTTTACAGATGTCTTTTAGTTTGTTTTTGTCACAAACATTTCAAATCAAACAAATTAAGACACGACAAATATATCTGATCAAAGATAATCTGGAAACAATATGGATGTTTTTAAATAAATACATGTTTTATTAAGGTAAAATAAGTAATCTGAATAAGTTGTTGCCTGGTAAATAAACCTAATCATTTCTGACACAGTTGAGTTTCTTGTCTGTTGAGCTTTGATCAACTCTTACTGGCAGATTTGTTTTAATTCAGCCACAATGGAGATTTTTCCAACTGAAACAAACGTGTCTAACAGTATTTAGCAACATCTAATTGATTAGCTCAACTTTAGGAATATTTGAGCCTCCCACTAACACGCTTATAACTACCTATTTTAATACCTGGAACACTAAATGTGCCTTAATATGTATTTATACACACAATAGAAACTGTTTGAGATTTATTCTGTTTTATGATGTTTTTCTGAACAGGTTATTGTTGAAATGAGAATTTGTTCTCACTCAGGTTAAAAAGAAGCTAATATCTCCAGTCCTCTGTTTTTCTGCTGTTGGAGCTGCAGCCAATCAGGCCACAGGAAAATGACTGGAGCTTTGGATTGGCTGCTTTGCAAAACACAAGCTGATAGCAAGTCAAGTAGCATTATGCCTTGCTGTGTCATCTTCCCAAGCTACGTTTTCTGTCATTAAAAAAATATATATATACTTAACAAAATAAATCTGCAAATAGGTGAATTTCTTACAAACCACAGAAAAATCTGCCGGATCCATTTTGGTCCTTAATGAAGGTTCAGTTTGAAGTTCAGTTCCTAAACCTCGGTGTGTCTTCACCTCGTCTATCTCTGTCCATTCTGTGTCTGATTATTGTAAATTAAGGGCTCTGGTGCCACAAAAAACCTTTGAACAAATTTAAAACAGTGATTAACACTGAATTTTGTAGCTAATCTGATTAGCCTCTTCTGAGCCTTTACTGTGTTTATCCTTGCAGTCGGTGGTGTCAGACATTAAAGCATTGAGTGGAGAGCAGTAGACACATTCAGACAGGCTGTCTTTGAACCACTTTAGAAATGACAGTGTTGTGATATTTCTGTATAACTGTGCTTTATGTGTACAGTACTCCCACCAGCTCAGGAATAAAACTAAGCTCTACTAGAACAAAGATAATCCAGGACACTGAACTGCTTCCAATTCATTCCCAACAACTGTGAAACATAAGATCAACATTTTCTGATTAGGTTGGAAACGTGCGGGTTCTCTGCTTAGAGCGTTAAATACCTATAAATCAGGTTGAGCTCAGCGACAATTGCTGCAGCCGCTTGAATGTAATACCTCGGATTAAACTGAATTAAAAGGGGATTTTCCCTCAGCTCCCTGTGAAGAAATTCTTCACATCACCGCTTTCATCTGAGCGTGCAGCCTGCTCTGTCGCGGAGGCATGAAACCAAAGCCGAACGCCGGTGCAGTCCTGCAGACTGAGGGACGGAAGCTGCCAGCTTTGTCTCGCCTTCAAGCCAAGAATGCTAATTGGGCTATTTAAAGGCTGCCTGTCTCTGGCCAAAAAACTGAAAATCTTCCTGATTAAATCATGTTATGTGTAAGGAGCCCACGTTACATCTATCACAGAATGTACTGAATGCAGTTTGTAGATGAAATAGCCAGAGATTCTGCATAACATTTTGATCACTTGCCCAATGCTGTGTTGCTGCTAGAAGAGCCTGACTCAGTCAGACTTGGACCTCACTGTGTCACTGAAGACCTTCTCAGGTTTTTGACTGAATGGTTTTAGCAGCAAATCCAGGAAGAACTCCTGTACTAAGACTTTTGGGGATTTGTCAGTAAAACTTGGTGTAGAAGTAGAACCTGAAGGATGAGAGTTAGAAAACCTCCAGGACGACTCAACTGGGTCTCCACCAGCCTGCTGCTGCTGCTGGACCCCTCACTAATGGTCCTCTAGTGAATAATCTCAACAAGCAGATGCTACACAGATCTTCACTTTTAAAATGCCACCTGAGTAATAAAGATACTTTCTGCATCACAATTTGCATTCTTTAATATATTCTAATATTGACCCTCACTGCAAACCCTACAGGAGTCAAACTTCTTTCAGACTGCATGTAGCCGCTGTGGAGACATGCAGTTTAACACCATCAGTGCAATGAATGTGTTTGTTAACAGGTGAATGAGTGTCATCTGAACTGTTTTACAAGCCGAACTGAACACAAGAGAAAATGTTTATTGGTTGCCTGACATCTGTCACCGTGAACAGTTACCATGGTGAGGAGAAAACCTTCCTGGAGCCAGACCAGTACCAGACCAGTTCAAACGTCTACAGACTGCTTAGTCTGTAGATGTTTGACAAAAATCACATGAGGGGTTCCTCCAGGCTCCATCTTTAACATCTACATCCTCCCACTAGCTCAAATTAAAACAAATAAGATTATCTGACACAGTAAATGCTACTTTACTGACATTGTAAAGTAGCATTTATCTCTACTTTACAATGTCACCAGGTGACTGAACTCAAGCAAGAGTTTAAGAGTCTAGTGGATGCATACAGCAAATCAATACATGGACGTTAAATAACCGGCATCTGAATAAAAACAATTGCCTCTGGACCTAAAGAGAAGTGATCTAGAGTCATAGATCTAGAGTCAACACGCAGCTTCAGTTATTACAGAGATCAGACTGAAATCTGGGAGTAGTGATGAACTCTGACCTGAACCTTCAGAGCCACATAAAGACGGTTACAAAGTCGGCCTTCTATCTCTGAATAACCTCTCCAGAATCAAAGGACTGATGTCTCAATAAAATCTTGAGAAACTCATTGTTGCAGTCATATTTAGTTGCATTGATTACTGCAGCAAAAAAAAAAAAAAAAAATCAATCCTCCAGCTGCTGCTGCTGTTCTGACTAAAACCAGGAGGACAGAGCATCACCCAGTTCTAAAATCCTTCACAGAGAGAATAGACTTAAAGATACTGCTGTTAGTTTATAAATCACTGAACAGCTTGGTACCAAAATACTTTAAAGATCTGCTGTTGCATCAACCTTCCAGACCTCTCAGGTCTTTTGGTTCTGGTTCTGTTCTGCAGCCCCAGAACCAATCATGGAGAAGCAGCCTTATGTTTTATGCTCCTCTAATCTGGAATTCATTTCTAGAAAACTGCAAAGATGTTAAAATAGAGTTCTTTTAAACGAAAGCTGATCGCCAATTTGCTTACAGGCACCACAGGCGTCATAAACACAGCCTGAGTTTTCCTGCAGCTGAGATGCTTTACAGATAAACACTCTCCATCTCTCCAGATATATAAAACAACCAGAACCAGAACCTACATACTGAAAAATGAATGCACAATAACCACCCACTGGATGGGTACATGATACAATTAATGAAGTGATGAGTTAATTAATATATTTATTTAGAAGTCATTACGATTCACAGCCTCAGGAATCACATTGCAGCTTTGCCAAGACTTTGAAAAGCTCTTTGTTCTGTTTGGTCTCCGTAACAAAGAGAAAATAAAAAAATGTACAAACCATGACTGAAGCCCTGGAGCTTAAAGTGCACAAACTTAAGTCTGCTCTGTGAACAGACAAGCTGTAAGCATGGAGGAGGTTTTGGGACTGAATGTTAATAGATTTAATTAAATTACAAGAAAACACAAAAAGTATCAAAAGAAAAGGCCAGAGGCGCAGCATTTATCTGGCTTTTGTTTAGAAGGAACAATCAGCTGGAATTCCTCTTTGAGGTTTTAACTGTAGTGTAAGATGCTGACTGGTTGGATTATTACACAAAGCACAAAAGAACAGCAAGCGTGAGAAAAAAGGGAGGATGCATGCAGGAACGTTCATTTTGTGATATTTACTGACATTTTGTGCACATTTTGCAGCAGCCCATCATCCTTGTTCTGCTGAGAGCCCAGAAGTGATGAAGACTACCATCATTATGTCATCAATTAGTCTCATCAGCTGTTGTGGTGACATAACATGCCCTGCGACCACAGAGACGGCTTGTTCTCATAGTGTCCTTGCCCATATTTATCCTCTGTGTCGAAAAAAGAAGCAAAAAAAAAGTGCAGCCGAGAACTGATATTGCCGTGTGGAAGGTCGAGCTAAACAAGGGGGGCTTGTCCAAGTCCTGACACTTTACACATCTTGCAGCAAAAACGGTCGACCCGTCTCTCACGTTCAGCAAGGCTGCGTCACCTTGAGACGCCGCCTGGGCAGTCATAACTGGTTTCATCAAACACCCAGCATAGTTGGAGCATAAAATGGTTAAACCGATTAAACTAGAAAGCATAACAAAATTCACCAGGAAATGAGTTCAATGTTCAGAACAGTAATGAAAACAGGCTCCACAAAAACTCCTCTGACTGTGTTAATTATTTGAACATTTGCAGTTTTAAAATTCAAACTGAGCAATCAAAGCCCCCCTTAAGGAAGCCTAAACACCGAGGCACTGAATCGCCCCAGGAGCTGAAATCTGTGGCTCAACTCTTTGGTGCAATGACACAAGAAATGATGTTTATAATGCTCTGGTTGTGTTTGCCATTGTGAGAAGGAAGCTAATCCCCAACTACCTGCTGCGTGACATGCACATGATGAAAAACAGTGTGACGGCTCAACCTGACAGGAGGGGAGAAGGAGACCAGAATCACAATCTGAAGATGAGGAACAGCGAAGATGGAAAAGACTAAATCCTCCTGCTTCAAGCATATTTTCATCTGGAAACAGGTTTATTCTACTTTTTGGTTCAGAGGTCAAATTTTCTCCATTATGCTTCTTCTAAATGAAGTGAAACTAAATTCAGTTTCCCTAAAACCGAACATGAGTCTGGCTGTTCCCTCTTATATTAGTTTGAACTTTTACACCTGGCCAACTCCCAGCAGACAACTGGCCAGGTGGTGGAGGGGCTGCTCGGTCAGCTCAACGCTGGGGGCGGCAGCAGCAACCAGAAATGGGTCAGTGGTGCAGGAAGGCGGCAAAGCGAAAACGATGGTGAAACACTTGGTAAGACTTGGATGATGTGACACAAAGGCAGAGTTTAATTTCCTGAGTCAATCCTGGAAGTAAAAAGAGAAAAGGAAGAGAAGTGCTTCGCAGTTTACCGTTAGTAAATGATCAAGATACTTACATCAGATAGAAACGAGGAAATGAAAGACGGAGCAATTCGACCAATAAGTGTTGTGTTGATGCATTATATAAAGTGGTGATAGAATATGGTGTGAAAGATGATATGAGGTGAAAAATGACAAAACATAAAGGACCTTCACCTTAAACTATAAAATATGAATTTTTAAAGGTTGCAGTAAAAATATAATCTGTTTTTCTGAATGTTAGTTTTAGTGATTAATGTTTTTTCATTTGGATGGAAGAGACACAAAGATCAGATATATCACATAAACACAGTGTCAAAATATAGCAGCAGCATTTATTCACATTTTTTTAAATCATGTCTCAGCACATATCTGAAAACTGTCAGAAATAAGTTACAGCAAAAAGTGTCTTCAGCTGGTGGGAAGCAATGAGGTGAGATATTTTAAAGAGACAAACAAAACAATAAAAAACTAAATAAAACTGATATTTATGATCAGAAAATGTATGGAAGTTGATATTATGTTCCTCCAGCCTGACCACTGGATGGAATTTGCATAATCACAAAATGAAAGATAAACAACATTTAAAAAATGTCTACAGAGTCAGGAGGTGGCATTAACAAATGGAAAGAAATGGACACATTAGCTGAAATAAAAGAGCTTTTATCAGGGATGACTAGACGCATAGCAGACTTTACAGATTTATATTTGTGAAAAAGCTTTTAGAAATGTATAATTTCCCTTCTAATTGACAACTATGTGCTAATTAGTTTGGGTTTACCACATAAAAACAGACATGAAAGCGATGAGCGAAGAACCAGGATGTCTGGTCCCTCCTCCGCTGAATATTGGTCATTAATTAAAGTCATCAGGTATGACTCTCCATCCTTTGAGAGGGTTGATATTAACGAAGAGACCTTGAGCAAATTACCGAGCCAGGAAAGACTCCAGGATGCAGACATGAAGGGAGGGAGCTGGTTTGATTAGAAACTCTCTTCATGGGTTTCACTCGGCCGTTAATTAGCAGCACAGCTCAAAACAATCTCTTCCTCCCGCTGAGTTCCTCCTCTCCTGAACCCCATCAGACACACGGCAGCGCCTTCCTCATGCTCTCTGGCTCGGCGTCACATCTTCATCTCCCGGGATCGGTGTGGATCACCCTCCCCATCAGCCAGTAATTAACTCTCACGGTTCAGAAGTGTAATCAAGACACAGTTGTGAGGAGAGAATCCGTCACACTCTCCAATACCCGACCGGTGATTTTACATCTGATGCTGCGGGAGCAATTCATGTCTGCAGCTTTTAAACTTTCATCCAAACTCTTATTTAGGGAAAGACATGTCAAGAAAAATCATTTCTTTCATCGTTTTTTCTTTTTAAGAATGCCATGGCCTTTAACCGCAGATCAAGAGAGAAGGTCAGCGCTTTCAGGAGGGATCCATCACTCAGCATCACAAATAAGAAGTTCCTACTGAAAGCTTCCCACCACTGTCCTTACATATTTTACTCTGACATCAGCTACTTGTCTAGAAATCCTTTAGCAATGCCAGAATGCTTTGTCTTTTCCTTTAATAAGCATATGTAATACTTTATGGTTTGAACCTTAATTTGAACTTTATCTTTCATTTTCTCTCCCTCATTGTGCTTCAGTTAAGACAAACTTCAAAATCTACACAAAACACGAAAACTGCAGGGATTCAATAACCTCAGTAAAAAGTTTTTCCCTCTAAAGGATGCTGATCCCCTCAGACATCTGCAGCAGGGTGAGAGCTCAGGTCAGACACAATCAGGAAGTGCTTACTGCAGATCTCCTCCATCACTGCTGCTGTGGACGGTAAATAAAGAGCACAACTCCCCTTCACACACAACCTGCTGTTAGAGCTGGACTACAGAAATACCAGAAAGCCAGCAAACGCAGAAACTGAAAATAGTCAAAACACTAGAAAGAGATTTTGATGAAGTATTTAAAGTTCAGATCCTATTATATTTGTTTGAAAGCTTGGGAAACTTGGTAGAACTCATAAATAAATCACATTCTCACTTTTTCTTTATATTCAAAGCAGAAAATTATTTAAAAAGGAACTTTTCTGACTCAAGAGCCTGTTGCACCCAGACAGTTACTAACAAAGCAGTTATGGAGCAGCTACCTGGTTTCAGGGGCAATAAATGAAGACGGAGCGCCAAAACGACCAGAAGCTCAGATGGAGTGAGCGGTGCGCCGCGTCGCTCCCCAAAGATCCAATAAGTAGAACAAGTGGATGAAGTTCCCAGATCTGAAGAGGACGACCAGATCCTGATCCGCCAAAAACAATGTAAGAAATTGGTGTTTTTAAATGTGCCTTTAAATAAAATGTATTACTGTTATTATTATCATTATTATTATTATTATTATTATTATTATTATTATTATTATTAAAAATGGAGAGTAGATGAGTAAGTACCAGGGACAGAAGTTCCCTTGAATGCTGGCCGATCTGTTGATGCCACGTCTCTGTCTGCAGCCTTCAGCACTGTGTGAATGAACGACATGCTGGGATCTTCAGAGTATTTCTAAAGCTGACGGTGGGATTCTGGACTCCAGGCTTTTGTTCTCAGACAACATTTTTCTTAACTTCCTCCTCTTTACTGGATAAATCACAATAACTACTCAGTGCTTTAAGATCTCACTTGGCGCTGGAGACTTTGCTCTCACTGTTTTCCTAAAAAGCCTAAAAACTCCTCAGTGTCTCGATGTACCTGCTGAAGAGGAAACACATCTCTGACTCATTCTGCTACCAGTTGTCAGGATATGCTTTTATGTTTTACAGTTCTGGATGAAGCTTCTTTCAGAGTCGCTCATAGCTTCATTCATATGCATTAGGTCTGCACAATATTAGGAAATCAGTCAATAATGACATTATTGTTAAATATTGTAAAACCCACAGGCGTTTATGATAAATGTTTCATCCAGTTCTCTGGGATGTTGGGCATCTTGAGAACTACGATCTGTCAGCTCATCTACAGCAGTAAGGAGGACAAGATTTTTCATTTGCCACATTTCACAGAGGCAAAGGCCTGTACACAAATCAAATTCAAACTCATAGTATGAAACAAGTTTTCAACAGGTTTTTAAAGCATCCACAGTGAAGCAGCAGAAACAACCAGCTCCAGAGCTGAAGAGCCACAGGCTGACAGCTGCTGCTGTTTTTAGTTTTTAGACTTTTACAAGGAACAACCAGCAGATTCTGGGTTGGAACGAAAGGCTACAAGCAGCACAGAGTTGGGTTTAAAGACGACACAAATAACAAGTAGCCTGACCGTTTGGAGCGCTGCAGGTGAGTACAGGTCAAACTTAAAACTAGTTCTCAAACCTACTGGAGCCAGAGGAAAGAGTTTAAAATGGTTGTGACATCAGAGGATTTACAGAGAAGTCTGGGTGACGTGTTCTCCGCTCAGACTTGAAATTGATGATCTGTCAAGATTTAAGCAGCTCTGCAGCAGCTTTGCAGCAGTCTAATGCAATGAATTATAATGCATAATGAATGTTTCTTGATCTGCTTGGGAAATTATGCATTTAGTAATGCTTCTTAAATGAAAGTATCAGAAACAAAAAAGAAAAACGTTTGAGTCAAATGTAACTCAGGTTTCCTGGAGCCTCTGAATTTATCCTGTACAGTGTGAGAAATATCAGCCAACAAATATTGGACCAGAGCCGTTCTTTGTGCACAGACTTTTATTATGATGGTACATCGGTGCTGCATTGTGCAAACCTAATGCATTCAGATGTTTGATGAGGAACGCTGTGGACACCAGGCAGGTTTCTGTCCTGATGACTTCAGCAGACGCTGAAACCATTTAACACAGCCGGAGCTGTAACATCAAACTTGTATCATCCTAAAATACTGAAATCTCTGAAATCTCAAAGCTAAACATGTAGAGACGGATTTTTGCAGAGAAAATCAAAGTTCTGTCGGAAATCGGACATCCATCTGACTCAAGCAGTGTTTGAAAAAAAAAGAGGGGAATCTCAAAATGAAAAGTCATTGATCAGAATTATGAATAAATTACACAACTCTGCTTCTTACAAAGTTTTGACTTCTTAAACTGTCAAAGGAAGTAAAAGCTCACACATATGAAAACTAAATAAGTATTCATGTTGGTACCTCCAGCAGAACGGCCTGAACGCTGCAGAGAAACCCACAGATCTGTGCCAGGAGGCGAGGCCACCGTCTCCTCTCTGCTGGCCGTAGTTCAGCGCTCTGATCAGCATTCTTCCCTCATCCACTCTGAATTTATCGACACGACCCACAGCTGCCGTACCTGCACAGGGGAGGCCAGGAGGGCTGTGGCATCCAACATCCAGCCGAGACACGGCCGCCACACAGACTGCATCATATCAACACTCATCCGCTCATAGAGCCAGATTAAATCTCACTTTAATTTAATAAGAGCTTCATGAAGAGCCAGGAACAAATCAGAAAGGCCAGGGAGAAAGTTGTGGAGAAGGAGAAAAAATGTTAAAGACCAAAAGATTTGAGACGAGAGACAGTGGGGAAGAGCTTCAACTTCCAGCAGGACAACAACTCTGTAATGGTTCAGATCAACCAATATTAATCAGTTAGGATAAATTCAATTGAAAAACTTAAAAACACTGATGTTCACATACGCTCTCCTGTCAATCTTTCTGAACTTGAGCTGTTTTGAAACCCAGAGGGCCAAAATGTTCAGCCTCAGCTGGCAGAGACGCCCAGTCAGGATTAAAACTGAAGCTTTGATTTTACTGGGAACATTTCAGAAAATCATGTTCTTTTCTTTCCTCTTCACAAATATCACCTTTTTATTCACTCACATTAAACTCAAATCAAACTGGGAGCTGTTGACTGAAGTGACAAAATGTGCTCAACAAATAGGAATACTTTAAGACATCCTAAACACATTTTTAAGAGCTGATAGCTTAAAATGAGCATTCTTTCTTTATTTTGATTTATTTTGCTGGTTTTCAAGCAAAAAGCTTCAAAGCCGTTGATTCATAAAACACATATACTCTTTTCTGTTTCTCTGCATCTTCCAGCCCGACTCTAAAAGAGTTTTTTCTGCTTCTTAAGGATCTATCAAGTAAAGAGACACCAGCTCTTTGGAGTTTCTCTTTTAAAGCGTCGTCCTTAGAGGAGGGTAAGAGCCACACTCCCCTGAGGTTCAGCCGGCCCGCTTCAAGAGGACCCGAGGGGGGATGCTCCACGCGTTTGATGAAGAGAGATCGTCTCAAGGTTAGTAAATAAAGTTGTGATATGTGTAACGGACAGAAGGAGACGAGAAGGTGGCGGAGCTGAGGAGATGGTTAAGTTCCTGTCCTCTGGGAAATCTCCATCCATCTGGGGGAATCGCCGAAAGCACAGCCAATTCTCACGCTCTAACAGGCCCGTAATTTGGTGAAGCATATGCTGCTGTTTAGGCCGGTGGAGTCGTTTCATGCTGCTGAAATCGGTTGTTATGGCCGATATTAGTTGACGGACCAGATGAGTCATGAACACTGTTCCTTGTAAGTCTAATAAAATGGCCCCATCTCCAGAACATAATGGAGTTTTCACCTCAATTTCATGAGGCTTTATGACCATTGTCTTAGCCAATAAGAGCGTTGCCTCGGAACGTCGTGTTTTATTGTTTTCTGAGGTTTTCTGGGCGACAGGCCTTTTCAGAGCAGAGTAAAACATTAATGAAATCTTTGGGGCTGATCTTAAAGCAACAAGAAATGATTATTAGGAAGTTAAGAGACTAAATAAAAAGCACTTCATGAGAATCCAATGCTTCTTCAGTCGATGAAAAATCAAACTTACATTTATAAACCTTGATGATTCACAGTATTAATGAAAAGTTAAGAGCACATTTAAGATTCCAGTTACAAAAATAGTTCTTTCTTTCAAAATATATATTTTTAGTTTGAAAAACAGAACAGACAAGCACAGAAAATCAGCTGATGATTGGTACTTATTCATTTTCGGGCAACAGAATCAGCTTTTTTCTGTCTGATCGGTGAATGTGCCGCATGTTGGAATGTCACAAGGACCAGAATATTCCTGAGGAAGACTCAAAGCTCGATATTCTCAGTGTTAGTGAATTATTTCAAAGGAAATAAGAAAAAACACAAATATATTAGAAGCTATTTAAGAGGAAACTATGTCTTCTCTGAAAGTTTTACTTTTCCTTCAGTAAGTCTGTGAGAGCGAGAAAGAGAAAAACCTTCAGCAGGAAACTGGAGCGATCTGGTTTTCCACTTCATGCTCTTTATCTGCATCCTGGGACTTGATGGATTTGGAAATGTTGGCAGTTTTTAGAAAATCTTGGAATCACAGTAATGAAATGTAAACCGTGAATGTAACCTTACTGACAATATGTGTCAGTAAGGTTACTGTGCTAACTGCTAATGTATCATATTAAACACTGAGAATAAGTCTTCTGTTTTCATTCTCGAAGACAGCATGATGTCACATTATAATATAAAACCCATTTAGGACAGGAGTACAAAACAAATGGTGGATATTTATCCATCTGCATATTATTGGCACTATTTCATTTGTATCTACTATTGTAGAATATTTCTGGAATCAAACTTTTCTGTTGTAAATGTTTCCTTCCATGAAAATATTTAGGCAGTTTAAGCCAAATACTTTGTTCTGTAACCAGAACCAATAAAGGAAACTCCTGCAAACCAAAGAAACATTTCCAACGACGATAACAGCTTTGTTTTCTTTATCCTGGAAACAATGCTGCCTCAGTTGTACTTACTGAGATTCTCTAAGTCTTTTTCGTGGCATCGCTGTGTTTGAGAAACGCTGCGATCAGTATGCAGAATGAGCAGCTCCAAATGCACCAAAACAGGTCAGAGTAAAAAATTCAGATTTAAAATTCAACAGGAGGTTTTAGGCGGAGGCAGCCATCATGATGGCCGAACGGGAGAGCCGGAGAGCAAAACAGGAAATAAGTCAAACTACAGAAGCAAATTTAACGCAATTCAAACAGGAACATCAGGAAAAGGCTAAAGAAACTGACTTTGGGAGGCTTGATAATGTGGCAAATTGTCAGGAAAATATACATTTAAAGGTAACAACCAGACGGAGGCAGCTGTGAAGATTCAGTCAAAAAAAAGCAGAATGAGGATGTAAAACTGATTTTTTAAAAATAAATCAAAGAAATAAAGCTTTAAAAGAAAAAAACAGTAAATGAGCTCCAGGTGCCCCAAAAGATGCAAAAATAAGAACCAGGGAAAACTGCACAAAGCAGCTTGTGTTGAGTGAAATCATGCATCATTTTGAAAAGGCTGAAAAGATAAAAAGTGGTGGTGGCAGTTCACTCCGGCACCAGTCAGCCCTCTTTCAATGATCAAAGACCTTCAGGTGCATCCAGAATTCAGACATTTGTCTGTCGACACCTGAAAGCTGATTTTTCACATCATCTGTGACTCACTGACAGAGTCACGTCTGAACAGAGCATCACCAGTCAAGCTGAATCCTGTTGCAGGAACCGCAGCCATGACAGAAGTTCTCCAGAACCGCCTCAGCCCCACAGGGAGCACACAGAGATGTGGAGTGGGCTCTCGGAGTCATTTCAGTCCCAGCCCCCACCATCCACATCGGAGCCCGAGGACCAGAAACGGTCCAGAAATTGTGAATCCGCCCACACGTCATGCGAGTGCGACACAGAAAAGCTGAGGGAGCCGTGGAGGTCTTTCACACATCCATGTGCATTCGCATCTTCTTCTGCAAAAATCTTTGTTCTCTCTCATGTCCGCGAACAGATGCAGTTTCCATCAGTCATCATGCTGAGCAACAACAGGCATAATCTATGGCCACATCTTCTTTGCACTTGTTTCAGAGTGCTTCCAGTTCTGCTGAGAGCCGGTAATCTGGTCTGTTGGCACTCTGTGTCCCTCCTGGTAGAATACTTTCCACACGGCTGAATAACCCACTCCATGATGAGTCCACGCAGCAGAGCAAAAAATATCGCTCCCCAGACTCCCCTCTATTCTGCATGCAGTCTTTCAGAAGCTCCTCCACCAGCCTGCGTCGTTCTCTGATGCTCCGGCCATGAACAGAACCGCTATGGACCGAGCCTTCATCCATCAGCAGATAAGAAAGCTGATGGATTATTTTCTAACATAGCTGAACAGGTTTGCATTGTTCTGCATGTGTCCAGGTAGAAAACAGAAATCATCTGATAATCTGATAATTCTGATCCTGATTTTAACTCTCAGATTAATAAAAACTGTCCTAAGAAACAATTGAAATATAACACAAACATGCAGGTCTTTCATTAATAATCATGTTCCAACTTCTCTTGTCCCCTTCATATGAAATCTTTACCTCCCACAGGGCCCATCACTGTCAGCAGGGAGATGCTGGTAACCGAACTTCCTCTGACCTTTGAACTCGACTTGACAACCTCTCTGCATGCAGCTGCAAGGAAAGCTCTGCTCTGTCATTCCAAGTGCTGGGTGGGGGAATATTGGAGGCCTGCCCCCACTGAGATATATATATATATATATATAAAAAAAAAAAAAAAAAATTCCCCTCTCACCCTCCGTGGGTGGTCTCTTTCATCCTCTGAGCTCGGGTCCTCTACCAGAGGCCTGGGAGCTTGAGGGTTCTGCGCAGTATCTTGGCTGTGCCTAGAACTGCACATTTCTGGACTGAGATGTCTGATGTTGTTCCTGGGATCTGTTTGAGCCACTGCTCCAGTTTGGGGGTGACTGCCCCGAGGGCCCCGATGACCACAGGCACCACTGTGGTCTTCACCTTCCAGGCCTTCTCCAGTTCCTCTCTGAGGCCCTGGTATTTCTCCAGTTTCTCATGCTCCTTTTTCCTGATGTTGTGGTCACTTGGTATTGCTACATCCACCACAACAGCTTTCCTCTGTTCTTTGTCCACCACCACAATGTCCGGTTGGTTCGCCATTACCATCTTGTCTGTCTGGATCTGGAAGTCCCACAGGATCTTAGCTCGGTCATTCTCCACCACCTTTGGGGGTGTCCCCCATTTTGACCTCGGGGCTTCCAGTCCATATTCGGCACAGATGTTCCTGTACACTATGCCCACCACTTGGTTATGTCGTTCCATGTACGCTTTCCCTGCCAGCATCTTGCACCCTGCTGTTATGTGCTGGACTGTCTCAGAGGCCTCCTTGCACAACCTACACCTTGGGTCTTGTCTGGTGTGGTAGATCTGAGCTTCTATTGCTCTGGTGTTTAGGGCCTGTTCCTGGGCGGCCAGGATGAGGGCCTCCGTGCTGTCCTTGAGTCCAGCTTTCTCCAGCCATTGGTAGGATTTCCTGATATCAGCCACTTCAGTTATTTGTCGGTGGTACATCCCATGCAGGGGCTTGTCTTCCCATGATGGTTCCTCCAGCACCTCGTCCTCTGTTCCCCATTGCCTGAGACATTCGCTGAGCACATCGTCCGTTGAGGCTTTGTCCTTGATGTATTTATGGATCTTGGATGTTTCATCCTGGACAGTGGCTCTCACACTCACTAGTCCTCTGCCTCCTATATATATATATATATATATATATATATATATATATATATATATATATATATATATATATATATATATATATATCTCCACTGTCCTGTCTGCCACACGGCCGGTCAGGACAGACACAGTTTGCTCATGCTTAAATAAGATGCTATGTATGCATTTATGTAAAAATATGCCAACAATTATATATATTTATGTAGATTACAGCCAGAGTCAGTAGCCTTGAATTCTTAAAAACCAGAAGTGATTTTTTTTACTCAAGTCATGCAGAAAAAATACCGTCTGCTAAGGGCGACTGGTAAATTTAGTGTGGGGGGAAAAATGAGAAAAAGTGACTGTGGGCTTTACAAAGTGGGGTCAAAGGTGAAAGAACTGCAGACATGCACAGACCCTTATGTCATTATGTGAAGCTAACAGAATTTAGTTAGAGTTTTATATAAAATGTTTAAATTATGGTTTTACAAGCTAGCGCTCTGTATTTATAGAATATATTAAACATTTATTAGTCGTATTTTGAGCTTTAATCAATGTTTTTATGCTTTTATGTCAGTTACAGGGATGTAATGTCACAATGTGCAGCATCGCTCATTAATGACTTGATTCTTTCTCATATAATAGTTAATAAAACCCTGTTTGATCGCTTCTTGTTACAATTTGACAAAAGTAGAAGAAACTGATCTCCAACTGTTTGTGTCTCCTGTGTTTTGTGAATTCTGCTGCTTTAATCCAGAGGAGGATCAACATGGATGCATCCAGTCCACATGGATCCTGGAGGACTGGAGTCCAGTGGGTTCAGCAGATATGACCGCGCCTTCAGGACCATGAATGATTTCATTTTTTCATTAACCAGATTTGCTCCACAGCACCCAGGAGGTCTGACTTGGCTTCTCTGTGAACTGGCCCTCAGCTCTTTTTTAAACGGGAACCTTTGGTCATGTGGCGCTCTGAAGGCGCAGTCGGTGATTCACAGAATCTGTTTTGACCTATTCTCTCAGGGTGAGTGGAAAAAGCTGAAATTTAAAGCTGGCTGTGGATGCTCTGTGTCCTGCATCAGACAAAATAATCGGGCCAGTGAGCAAACTGACCAACACAGCTGACACACCTCTCTCTGAGGAGGGATGGCCGTGAAGTCACACGCTGTGACTGCCGTTTCCTCAGGCTCAGATTTGGCTGCACCTTCATCTCCTCATAGTGATGACTAAAATAAAAGCTAGTCAAACATTGACCAGGCCGATCATCCGTCCTGTCTGACAGCGGATTTTGCGTGTGGTAAGTGAGAACTGAAAGGAGCATGAGGGTCTGGGCTGCAGCCAGCAGAGCCGGATCTGGGAGGAACTCTGATATTCATCCTGAAACCCTGCAGAAGTCGCTGCACTGAGAGACTTCCAGGAAGTGTTTCTATATCAAGCTGCATTTGTCTGCGGCTGCTGTCATGTTTGCATCCATCTGTCTCACTACTTCTGCCACACTTCATCACAGAGACACAAAGTAAACACCGTCTCCATTAATCACTCTTTTTATCTGCCAAAAACTCTGACTTATGTCTCTGCAGGATTAGTCCAGAGGCATCCATCCAGTCCACTCTGGATCTCCTCCACATCCTCCTCTGGGGTTCCAAACTCTTCCTACATCGTTTGCTCGTCTCTCCACTTCTCCATTTGTCCTCTGGTCCAATGCCTGATATTACTCTGCATTATATTTAGGGCTGCCCGCTCCCTCTAGTGATGGACAAAGGCACTGCCTGCGGAGCAGCCGGCAGGCAGCCGGAGAATGTGGATCCAGGGGAACGGCGGGAGGAGTTAGAGTCTCGCTGCAGGCTGGATGCCTCGCCAGCCGGCCGCTGGGAACACTTGTTTGCTGAGCGCTGTCAGACTGCAGGAAGATGACTGAGCACCAGCGCTCTGCTCAGGGCAGTGTGGTGTTCAGCCTGCAGGATCCAGCGGTGGACGGACACAGTGAGAAAAAGCAGCAGTGATAAGAGATCATCACCTGGGAGGGAATCCTGCAGTTCGGCCTCTGGAAGGGATCCACACGTCTCTAACTTTTCTAGATTTAGTCACAACCATAAACTTCAATGTACTTATTGGGATTTTATTTGGAAGATAACACAAACTAGGACATAACTAGGAAGTCAAAAGGAAAAGAAATGTTGGTTCTTAAAATGTTTTCTAAATGAAAGACCTTCAGTTGGAGATAGTTATGGACTTTAACTAGACCTTTTTAACAGATGATGATGTGCTCTGTCCTCCAGCTGGTTTTCCACCAGGACTCTCCAGGATTTACCTCCATCCATTCTCCAAACACTACAGTATGATGCTGCCAGCAGCATTTCCCAGGTGTTCAGGGCTGTAGGCTGTTGAAGGACTCTCTGTTGTTACTCTACATCAGGGGTCCCCAAACTTTTTCCTGCGAGGGCCACATAACTGTTCCCTTTTCTGGTCGGGGGCCGGTCTTAGTTTTTCGAGAAAGAAACCTTAGAAAACTTTCGTTGACTGGAGTGTGTGTGTGTGTGTGTGGGGGGGGGGGCTGGATTACTGCCGACGACATATTCGCGTTTGTAGATAGATTTTTACCCAGAATGCAAATGGAAAAAAACAATGAGCGAAACAGTGACTGGTACTGACTAGTATATATTCCATTGAGGGAAACTGAGTTTCATATCTGCTCAAGAGCCCCCCCTGGTGGTTGAAGAAAAATCCACGTATATATGAAAAAAAACACTGAATGCTCTCTGTTCAGGGGGCCGGACCAAATGAGGAGGCGGGCCGGATCCGGCCCGCGGGCCGTAGTTTGGGGACCCCTGCTCTACATGCTCCTACTACTCATTTCAACATTTAACCTTCATGTATTTTACTCCATAGAGGCTAAACCTGATCTGGTTCTGTTGGGTTGTGATTCCTTCCTGAAGGCGGCATCAGTTGAACTTCTGCTGCCAACAACTTCCTCCTGTAGATGACCTTTGACCCTGTCATTCAGTGCTGAACCCCGTCTTTCTCCCACAGCTGAGCTTCTGTGGTGACTGAGATCTAAAACTGACTGTGTCAGTGCTTCAGGGTTTTTTGGCCCTGATCCTGAGTCAGGTTCTGGTTCTAATGGAGGTTTTTTCTTTCCTTCCCACTGTCGCTCCACATCCAGGAGGAGTAAATCTGCAATCTGCTGCATTTCCTTACAGAGAGCTTGGGATACTGGTTCAGAAGTTCTCCAGAACGCTGTCTCTGACCCGTCTGCTGGTTCCTCTGTCTCCATGCTGCTTGGTCTCTACTGAACCTCTGAAGCCAGAAACAGAACAGCTGGATTCATAAATGACAAGCAGACTATTTACTGAAAGGTGACTGGATACGTCCACCACACATTTTGTGGATTATTTCAAAAGTTAATTTTGTCTTGCAAAAATCTAAATGACTTTATGTTGGCCAATCATCTAAAACAGGGATGTCAAACTCAGTTTCACCGAGGGCCACTTCAGCATATTGACCCCCCTCAACGGGCCACATTGACGGTACAAATCAGGAGTTCCCAGGTCCAGTCCTCCAGACTGCAACTTTTAGATACATCCCTGCTAAAACACCCCAGACAAAAGGTTGACTTCCCTCATTCAGTTCTGTAGAGGCTTATAATGAGTCAATGATCCAGGTGGGTTAGAGAAGAAACGCATCTAAAATTTCAGATGGTAGCTCTGGAAAACTAGACCTGGGCAGCGCTAGCATAAATGTATGAAAATACGATGTTTAAAATAAATTAAACAACACCTCATATTGTTAATAACGCTTTGGAGCGTCTGGTTAGGAAGCCCATTCAAAATATTTGGTTGAAATGGCGCGTTAAATTCAAGTCTCCATTACAGACCAGAGAAAACTAAAGAGAATTCAACGTTGTGTTAATCCATTTGAGGAGCCGGCAGTTTATCTTGAGGAAATAAATGACGATGCATTAGTTAATTAGACTGTAACATGCGCAGTGCGCTGCTCAACCACTGCGGAAGTAACTCATCCAGCGGATTTAACAAATGGAGCCTTGTTGCACGTTACCCAGGAGAGCGGAGTTCTGGAGGAGCTGCAGACGAAACATCTGTCCGTTTCGGAGAAGCAAAACCACGCAAAAAATAAATCCTGGTAAAAGCGCACACCGGACCGCGCGCAGGGTAAAACACTCAAAGAGTTCAATCGATCAGTTGATCTGTTTGGATCAGACAGATCCAACTGACTGATGAATTAGCGCAGATTTTTCTGCAGATGGGAACCAGGAGGAAGTGCGTTCAGACCCCAGCGGGTGAAGTGATGCTAATTTAAGTGAAGTCGTTTAATTTAATTTATTAAAAGTTATTGGGGCCTCAGTCAGTGGTTTTTGTCACTACGGAGAAAAATGTAGATACATTTATCTACACTTTTATACAAAATGCATAAAATGCGAGTAAATATCCGATGTTAATATGATTGTAATTTCACGGATAAAAATAGTACATGACCGATTTTGTTGTTGTTGTTGTCGGTCAAGATAACGGATAACAAAAAAGTAGCCCGCCCTGACACCAACTCACACATCTTCATTCACAGTCTTACTTGTAAATCGATTTTTCTTTTCTTGGACGTTTTGATGTTAGCTTGTCGATGTCTCAGTTTTATTCGCTGGGAAAATCAATAAGCAGCTTGAGGTGACTCTGCTGCTCTCTAGTGGCGAGAAGCCGCAATGTTCGCTGGTAACAATCGGAATGCATTATGGGAGATGTAGTTTGTAGTCAATTCGTGTTCAAAACCTATTTTAAATCAATCATGGGCCTATAAAACGCTGCGGGGGCCACATAAAATGACGTGGCGGGCCACATGTGGCCCGCGGGCCTTGAGTTTGACACATGTGATCTAAAATCCAAATAAAATACTAAATCAATAGTTTTGTTGTTGTGACATAGCAACATGGAGTTAAAAAGGCAGGAATAGTGAAACTGAAAAATAATAAATTTAAACTGCTGGAGGAAAAAAGCAGCTTTGCTTCTGTGGCACAATGTGATAATCACCTGGGCTGGATTTCTGTAAAGCTACTCAGTGGGGTCCTGAGGAGGCCTAGTTTCCCTCAACACCCCTCCCATCATCCATCTCACCGCTCCAGATGATGCAGTGCCGACTTTATTCCTGGTTCTGCGTCTGAAAATGTTAATTATGCGACGCAAGCTCCACTTTCCTCATCTGTATTCCCAGAATTAATCCTGGAGTTTATGTGATAAATGCGGAGCAGGAAGCATGTGTGCAGCTTCATGAAGCCATCAGTCACTGCTGCAGATCCCAGACTGTCCCTGCTCAGATGGAGCTCACTGGCCTGACATGCAGCATCGTGTGCAGAACAAATGAAAAGGTGAGTCAGAACCAGTGAACTGGATTCATTAAACAAAGCTGTTGCGAAGCTCTCTGTCTGCAACAAATCAGGGCTTCGATTTGCGTCGTCTCATTTAAATGCCATTATGTCTTTACGCTGACATGCTTAAAATTGGAACAGCCTCTGAAATGAGATCAATCCACTTCAACATAACTGATGTGGCCAGAGCCTGAGCCGGCCACACAAAGAAAAGGGGCATTATTCATAATTCATTACGTTTTACGCAACCGACTTATTTTTACACATTACACAATAACATATTTGATGTTAAACTGAGAGCTGGGGTCAGGCCACGGAGAACAGGCTGTTAGACACGAACAGACATGATGTGCAGCATATTTTCTTTTTTTTAAGTCGTGTAGGAATTTAATTTCACCAGTTTTGCCATTTTACAGTTTTCTGCCTGTTTCTGCTTTCATACGTTTGTCCTGATGAAAAGGTCGTGCTGGAGCTAATGCTCCCGCTGCAACAGTCTGACACGGCTGGGATAATGTGCAATAATTAAAAGGGCTTCGGCATATGGCTGCTATCACAAACATGCTGTGTGACTCAGCGGGGGCCGTTTGCACCTTGTTAGAGGGAGGAAGGCAGCAAAGGTGATTCTTATCAGGAGGGCAATATTACATTTAGAGCTGATCACCAGCTGATCAATACGGAAATAATCTGATTATCCCAAAACGCAGCAGTAAATTCACTACAACACAGTTAAAAAACAAAAGGAAACAAAGTGCTGCAATGGCCTAGTCCAAGACCAGACACTGAGTGTCTTCAAACTTCAAATAAGTTCAAAAATGTTACAGTGATGAAATGGCCAAAGCTGTTTTTAAATCATGAGAAACACATAAGTTTAGAGTTTATCCTTCCATCCTTTCATTACCTTCCAGGAATAAAAAAACAGAAACATCTGCAATGATGAAGTCACATGACTGCTGAAAACTGGTTGTTGCTGTAAGGGAGTAGATTTGTCCAAACTTGAGCACCACGGCCTGCACTCATCTAGATCCTCTGCAGGGATTCAGAAACAATAAAAATGAGTTTTAATAAGGCAGGAGAGCTGATCAGCCTCACTAATCAGACGTTTGTCTGAGAAGTTCTCAGTAATTTAATAATCCTACTTTCATTAAATGTAAGTTTTGCATGTAAAAAACTAAAATATGTAAAACTTTAGGTAGCTTTGCATGTGCTGCTCTCCCCATTGCAGGCTGGTGCTTTAATTTGTCCTTTCAGGACAATTGGAGCAGCAGCATAACTGGCTCATGTTGTAAAACAAAGATTTTCTGCTTGTCACATTAAAATCTTGTCTATTTCTGCTCCTCCTCCCATTTATTACCTAAAATATGATGTTTGCATGTTTGTTTTGCCCCGAAACCAAAAGGAAATTCAGCATCACAAAGAGTCTCAGTCACTAAGCGGTTACCTGGCTTATTTTCATGGGAGCCTGCAGGTCTATAACACTCCGGGAATAATGCACAGCACAACTGATTACAAAGGCCCACTATCAGTCTCTGGATGACAGGACTGGGGCAGCACTGTGGCAACCTTCACTGAGGGATATTGGGAAAAGAAAGTCCAATGTTGGCGCTGAAAACAATTCCAGAAATTCGGAAATGGAAAGATTAAATGTTAACAAAAGGCAAAGAAGTTTAAGGACATTGTTTCAATACAACTACCACCACCAAGCAGACAAAGCTCCAATTTAAAAAAGAAAAACTGGCCCATGATTATTTTTGTTTCTGCAGGAAGTCACTGTGCTGCCAACGCAGGCAGAACCGGACCTGCTCTAGAACCGAGGCCGTTTATTTAGCAGCTTGTGCTGCCGCTCATTACTCAACATTACTGCTTGTACAACCTTAACTCCAGCTGCTGGGAGTCAAACAGGGAGATGAATGTGGTGACTGAGGTGTGGCCACTTGGCGACAACTTTGTTACAGCAGCAGGACAAATTATTTAGCTGTCCAGGTTCTTGTAAAGCAGAAGAAAACTCAGCTTTTCTCTCTCATTATTGCTTTGCTGTGTGTGATTGGATCAGTTTACAGCAGGTTTCGGATGCAGTTTCTCCTCCTGTTTCATGTTCCTGCTGCAAACAAATGACCCACTGGGGAAGCCAGAAGAGCTGAGGCTTTATTTGTCAGGAAAATAAGCAAAATCTGACAATTCATTTTGTTTGCTGGGTTTGTATGTTGATACCGGAGGACTCGACATCTAATACAGGTTTAAACAGGAAGTTTGTCCATGTTTCCCATCAGCACTCGTGTTACAAACAAGTACACAAGATTTTCAGGTCTGTGGATTGCAGGTCAATGTCATCACTTCATATTTGTTTGCAGACAACAAACGGTGACAAGGAGCAGAAAAACTAAAGCTTCAGTCCTCTGAGGATTCAAGTTTTCTACTGAATCCAGGTGTCACCTCACAGAGACGCTAAAATAAAACTCCCTGTTGAAAAATCTTAACATCATAATAAAAATAGTTTGTTCTGCTATCAGCGTGAAGAAAACGTGAATTAAATTACAGCAAAGAAAAGCCTATTTTAATGAAATCAGGGTTAAAAGGCCAAAAACAGGAAGTAATAACATTTCAAATCTCAGATTAAAAAGATGCTTCATGGCTGCTGAGCAGAGAGAGAAGCAGGACGTTCAAACATTTCTTCCATCGTTCATAAAGGCCTACGATCTCATCCCCAACTCCAGCATCTTCCTCCAACCAAACAGGAATTTAGAGAGAAGCAGCAAATGCAAACGAGGTGGAACAGCAGAGCTGGCTAACAACTGATGGTGTCATCCAGGAAGAGTTACTGTGGAAAATCATCTCTGCTGGCGGTTAGAGGCCCAGACAGACTGAGACCCTTCAAAAATAGTCCAACCTGTGTTGTTCAGACGGTCCTGGAAAGATCAGACACCGGCCGCATTATGGCAAAAAAGAAATCAGAATTAGGTCACTTCAGACTGCAGTGTGAACGCAGCCAAAGTGAGTTAATAGAGTTCAGGTTGGGACTGAAGTGGATCCTCCATTTAACAGCCATTTCTAACTCTGCAGACAAAATATTTTCCATCTCATCTAAATGATGAGCTTGTGATGCAATTCCCCAAACTCCTTCCTCTTCATACCACAGATCGTTTCATGGTCCAAACAAATGCCAGGTGCTTTCACTGGGGATTTCATTCTTTCAGTTGTGGTCTACAGGCTAAGGCTGGGATTTAACTAGGCCAGTGAATAAAGATCTTCACCACCACAGACCAGAGCAGCTCCTTCATAACCTCCAGATTACCTGAGATGTTTCCCACCACCAAGTTCTGCTTCACTATGAAACCTGAGCTTTAACTAGACCTTTAACATATCATTCATTTATAACAGAGGTCCCTTAATGGAAATGAAATGATGCATTCCTGAGCTGGCTGTGACATTTCTATTCAAAGGAATCATTAGCCTGTCTTGGCCAGTGGAGTTACTGGTTTGTCTTCAGCAGCATCATAAAAAGGAAAAAAAAACAACTATAAAAGTGTTGAAGGATTAATAATTAATTGATATCTATGATGATTCACTTTGTCTTGTATGAAACAGGCTTATATTTGAGACGTCCTTGCAACACAAGCCAAACGAGTCCTGCAGCGTAATTACATTTCTAAAGGCATCTCAGCATGGCGGCTTGCTATGTAAACCACAATTACTGTGAGAAAAATGGAAATATGTTTCTCCTCAGAGGGAATTATAAGACATGTAAAAGCAACCAATAACAGGACTGCTTAGTCAACGACGACTTCCTGGTGAAAACTTATGGATGTTTCAGACAATCAGGCCGTTTAACAGGATCACATTCAGATTCACAAACTCATCAGTGAGAGATGCTTTCAGCATCTGCTCAATAATGGGACGGGATGCTAACGCAGGTTATTACCATTAAAATCCAAATGGAAATAAAGAAGCAGACCTGATTGTAAAATTAATGCAGCGTGGATTCATTTCACAGCCACTTTCAATCTCTCATAGATAAACCAGTAGATCACTTTAATTAGACAATGTGTTAATTGACTGCAGGTCCTGGGGTGCGACGTGTCAACATTAGTCTCTATCAATGACGGCCTCCTCCAGGAGGGGAGGCTCTCAATCTGACGGAGTGAGACGTGATCCTGAGTGTGAATGTGAACGTTTCTGTCTTTTTCCTCCTTTAAGTGAGGAAGAGGAAGAGCCGGACAGAGACGTGGAGGCACAGCGTGCGATCTACGGATCCGGTGACATCATTACGGCCTCTTCGCCTGGCCTCTCGCCTCAACCATAGAGGACATTAAGGTTACAAGGCACCGTTCTTCACTTTATAAAAATAAATATGGAGGTGGATGAGGTCAATGTGCTCTGTGCCTCTGGGATGAGGCCGTCTAAAAACTCAGTATTCCATGAATGTTTAACCTGAGCCGAGCAAAATCTGGATGAAAAACGAGCCACTGTCCTCGTCTGTGGTGAATGAATGAACTCTTTCACATGTGGAGATATAGGATTACTCCTCTGCCTCCTTCAGTGATCACTGTGTGTAATAAATATAGTATTTTAGTCATGTGGGAGGGAAGCATGTCTGAATTAGAGGCTGAGGCTCCCAGCCAGCAGAAACCAGAGCTGCACCGATTCCAGTTTTCTGACCGATCACGGATCTTTAATAAAACCTGACCTGCCCGTTCTGATCTTTGCAGATATAGATTTTTTTTAAATCTGAGGGTTAGTTGCTAAATATAGCAACAAAGCTGCTGAGTTGGTGGCTCTGGAGTGATTATTATTAACTGTGCACCTGCAGACGCGACACAATGGGCGGGAGGAGAGGAGCGGTCCCACAACCCCTGCTGCAGGTCAAGAACGGAGGAAGCATCCAACCTCTCTTCACAAACCAATTATTAACTTCTACTTTACTATTAAATCAAATACTTATTTTGTGAAATACAACAAATTATTTTAAAAAAATCATGCAATCAGATTTCCTTGATTTCTGGATTTTTAGCAGTTTTTCCAAAAACTTCAAAACTCAGACATGCATCAAATGATTATGTTGCCTCTGCATTAGCATTTGTAGTGCAGCAGAGAGCTGAGCTGGCAGTGTGCTCTGTTTAGGTTTATTAACTGTCACTTTGGTTTAGACATGACTAATATTCCAATAGCTTACAGTCACATGAGCATCAGGTGTAATCCTTTAGGTTTCACAGTTATATGATCAAAATGCTCTCAATGTAAATGTGTCAGAGTAGCTTTAATGTTGACGGTTATTCAGATGTGATCACATGTTGACACATCTTGCAAATGTGAAACTCGTGATTTTTCTGCAATGTAAAAGAAAATGTATTGCTTAACACATAAGTGGAAAAGTGTTTTTTTCAGTGAATCTTAATCCAATCTGACATTGAAGTGCTACGACTTTGGCTCTGTGCACACACGTCTTCTCACACACAAATAATGTCAGCACCCTTGTACTGCGAACCAGGATCAGTGGCCAAGCGTGTGATTACACTCAACACTCTGAAGTCGAGGCGAGGCGCCTCCCCAGCAGCCGCTGTGGCAATCATACAGGAAGCATAACGAGGCCATTAGGTTAGGCGAACGCAGCCTTTTACAGCCGATGCTCGGGCCGGCTGGGTTCCTACTTTACACGTTGCTCGAAAGCCTTTTAGCAGTTTGATGTGATCTGAGATCCATGCCATGCTGCAGGTGCAGGTGCAATGCATCCTGATTGGCAGGAATCTCAATGGCTTCCTGAATGTAGTGGCGCTTCTGTGGCCAGGAGAGTTTTACTCCAGCGTGGCTCTGCTAAGTGGATCAGGTGACCTTTAGCAGGAATCATAAAATGCTGAACATGTGCTGACCTACTTACCTTCTGACAGAAGAAAGGAGCTTTATTTGTGTGTGCAGTCATGTAGGTTGGATGCTGTTGAAAGCGACGTGTGTAGTGTTGTTTTATTTTAGGACTTATGTAATTAGCTAATGCTCCTCATCCCACACGGAACCTTTTTACTTTTCATTCTGCACGGCTGAAATCACAGCCTGAACTGTGGCCAAATTGTGTAATTCATGACAAATCCTTCACAGGTTATTCTGACTGTACAGCAGGGTGATGTGAGCTTTTAAAGCTGTGCAGGATGGGAGCAGGAGGTGAAGGAGCAGCATCAGCCTGACCACAACAGCAGAAAGAGATCCAGAGTCACAATTCAGTCAATTTACTACAGAGCTGCAAAGTAATAGGAGGTACAAATGAAAAGCAATCAATAGGAACAAAAGGAAAACAAAATGTATACTGTGCATTGATGAATTTTACACAACTGAGAATTTATATATTCATATATATATATATATATATATATATATGGCGATTTGCGGTAAATACAGAAAACTACAGAAAACTGGATTTCAACCTTGAGGAGAAACTGTCAAGAGTGTTTTAACATCCATCCAGAAGGAAAAAATCTGAAAAACGTCAGTAGAGAAATCTTTATATTGGCAGTAACTCTTGGCTGTTTTCTAGTGTTTCACCCTCATCTCCTCTAAGTAATGCCTGCCACTGGACAGTAGAACTGCTTTCAAAATGACAAAGAGATGCTGCTGAGCATTAATGTATGAGCTTGTTGGCATTCCCACTGCTAGAAGTCCTGAAGACACAACACAGAAGGAATCAGAGCCCTGGGATGTGGAGGATACAAGATAAATCAGTGGAGTTTTATTGTGATATTCTTCTTTTCTTTAGAACAAAAACGTCCAAAGTCAGTCCTTAAGGCCTGGACCTGCAACTTTTAGTTGTTATCCTGATTCGATACACCCAGGTCAAATAAATGGCTCATTAGCTGGACCAGGAGTCAATTCAGTCATTTTCTTTGGTTGCATTTGAGCAGAAACATTTCTAAAAAGATACACATGATCTTTTTAGACTGTCTGTGACTGAGACATGTGGCTTCACGTCTCAGAACATGAAACCACAGCAGCAGAGGAATAAAGGAAAAACCAGCATGAAGTATTAATATTCCTCAGTCCTAAAGGAGAAGTGGTTTAATGGGAAGGAAGCAGGAAGTCGTTTAGGCCTCCAGCATGCTGCTTGTTAGCACGTCTGAGCTTTTACTTTCCTCACAGGAAAAACTCTTAAACGACCATCGGATGCAAATGAAAGCCAGTCCAGATTTTATGTGTTCACCAAAAATATCTGGAGCAGACAGGTTTTTTTCCTTTTATTTCTATAAAACCAGATCATTCATGGACACCTGCTCTGGAAGAATCCAATAACCTGCAGAGAAAAGAGCCTTTAAGGTTTCACACCAGCCCGGCTGTCTCTGCCGTGTGACATTTGTGACTTTAAATGTTGCTCATGAGAGTCTGCATGGGTTCCTCTGCTGCTCAAAAAGGGGATTTGGGAATTTCAAACACACAGTCAGCTCTATTGATGACCTGCCAGATATGGATGACCTGCCTCTCCGTGATTCTACCGTTTAAAAAGACCTCTTCAGTCTTTCACCTATCTGTTGCACGTCACGCTGATTTTTTGAAGCACACTGACAACGCTGAGAGCGGCACGTGCCGCAGCGCGTCGAGCGAATTCAAAGAAGTAAGGGAAGCTGTGGCAGCCAAAAGCGATGAAAGGGACAGATTTGTTTTGCATATGCTGTCGAGAGGCGATCTCAAGGTTCCCAGAGAAGAGATGAATGTTTCAGGATAACACTGCTATCCATTTTTGTCTTCAAGCTGTCATTCACAATGCCATTATGTTCATGACTGCCGGGGCTGAGAGGCTACAGTGACTCAAAAACACTTGAGGAGAGAGCCTGGCACATCGCCGCGGGGACGCTTCATCCGAATTATGTTAATCAGCATTGTAAATGACAGCCAGTCTCAACATGGCTACCCTTATATGATCCGAGGCAAGGCCTCAACACAACCTGCAGCAGCCCGAGGCAGACATGAGGACAGGACTGACAGCAGGCAGAGTGAAGCACACCGCTGGGGGTGAAGACAGCCAGTTGGACAAGCACTGAGAGATAGTGAGAGTGCATTAGCCCAGTGTGCACGCCTCAGAGGACGCACCACAAGCCCCCTGGGAGCCCACTACAGCACACAGGTAGCAGCGCTGCAAGACACGGCCGGCCGGCCCGCATGAAACGCGACTAAGGGGAAGTCTCTGGACCAGAGAGGTTGTGAATTTATGTTCCATGTTGTGGTCAGTCAACCAAAAAGGGCTGCAAGTCACATTCAGCTGCATTTATATTTTTGGCATTTGGGCCTGGGGCGGTGGAATGGTCGAGCATGGTGCGGGGGATTGGCATGTTGACTAAAGGTCAGTGGAATGGGGCCTGTGCCCTCCAGAGCATGCCTGTATGAGTTTGTGTCAGTTTTCAGCATTTTGTCAGCACTTTAAAACATGCGTATGACTGTTGCAGTGATTCATCAGAGAGTTTTGTGTTTGCCATTGGGTCCGCTGAAATTTTAACTGTATAAACCTCCTCAGTGTTCAGATTTCAACATTTGGACCCAAAAGGAAAAACAAAACTTGCAGCTGCATCTTGATGAATAACCATCAAACTGAAACAAACATGCAGCTGAAACAGATACTCACCGCATGAAGAGACGCAAATGTTTCCTTCTCACCAAGACTAAACCCCTAATTTAGTTTAATTAGGATTACCCAAAGTATGTTTTACTTGCTAAATGCCAGAATAAAGAAACTGTAAACATCCTTCGAATTTAGAAATTTACGCACGTTTTTTAAATACCTGGCAGAATTGCCTCTAAAGCTGGATGAGTGATTGAGTTTCTGTGAAATGTTGCTCATAAAACTACTGTAATTTTGGCCCACTGCTCCTACACCTTTTCAAACTGACCTTCACTGAGATCAGAGCTAATCAACAACATGGACTTAGCTGCCCTCAACCACCTTGTAACTATTTGGTGATACATTGGACCCCTGGTCAGGAGCCACATCCGCCAGAGAATAGCTACGATATGCAATACTTGAGCTCACCTCTAAAAACTCTCATAATTAGCTACTTTAATAGTGTAGGAGAATTAGCCTTTCTCCATTTATCGACGTATGATGTCAAAGAAGACTCAGTGAGTTGAATTCATGAATTACATTTATTAATACAAAAATACAGCTGGTCCATTGCTCATGCTATCATTATGGGCTAACAGAGCAAAATGGCATCAAGCAGCTTGTAGTTCCCTTTGTTGGCCTCTATGCTAAACGCCCTAAAGAGGGCGCTCCCTAACGAGTCATTTCCTTCAACCTTAGCTTTATGCATGTGCTCCGTGTGTGTGTGTGTGTGTGTGTGTGTATTAGCATGCAAATGCAAATGCCAGCCTACAGTGTGACAAGCAGCATTGTGCCAACATATTTCAGCTTGACATGATTTTTTTGTCTGGTATTTTAGATATGCTAACAAGAAAAAAAAATAGAAATAGAAAATAAATAGTTTTCAGTGAATATTTTGGAGTCAATACGTCGTATTGGTGGGGTCATTGTTCATTTAGTCCCAAGCTTTAGCTTCCATTGTCTTTGACCTCAGTGGTTTCGCATAATGACCTTTCCTCATGTGCAGTGCAACCCGTCCCTCCTGCAGCAAGACGCCCACAACATGATATCCCTCTTCACAGTTGGCACATGGTTCCCAGGCTTGTTAACTTTTTTTCATTCAAATACAATGATGGCCAAACGCTTCAGTTTTAGATAACAGGACATGTCTCCAAACATTTCAATCTTTGTCTCTGAGTGCATCTGAAAACTGCATTTTGGCCTTTTATGTTGCTCTTGCAGTAATGGCTTCTTGAATTGAATTACTGAAATAAATCCACTTTTCAATTGAGTTGCACTTGTGGATGATAAGTTTGATCCCCTGTTATTGTTTTTGTGTTACAATAGAACAAAGAGAAAACTCTGCAGGCCAGCAGCTATTTTTGAGAAAGTGGTGCACAAAGCACCATGTGGCCCACTCTGTGGCTTTCTAAAAATGGCAGCAAAGTTGTGTTTTAATAATAGAAATGCTCTGGTCCTGTTACAGGGTGGCCATGCCAAGAAGAACTACCAGACTAAGATTTGGATGCTTTAAAATGAAAAATTGAAAAGCTAATACCAAACTCTGAAACGGGCAAAGGAAGCATTTCATGTGATTTGATCGGACACAATGTTCAAAACATTTACTAGAAATTAATCCATGAGCATGTCATCTGACACACAACCACCACAAGCTAACCAAGAACCCCAACTGTCCATCAAGTCAGATGCCTGTAGTAATGGTGACCGTCGAGTTAAAGACCTGGTTGAGACAAAGTCAAAGTCAGAACTTGGTCAGGAATAAAACCAGGAACCTTCTATGTCCAGCAGTTTGTTTGCTCCATAACTCATTTCCTTTTTTCTACATGTTTTACACTTCAGTATTTCAGAATATAAAGTCATTTAAATATTAATCATATGGTAAACTTGTGTAGCATGTTATTAGGTTGAGAGGACCTCAATGTGTTTCAGAAGACATTCATTATTTCACACATTGTGGCCACAGCGGACCCGGGCCCTCTGACCGCCGTGCTCCGGTGGCCCCGGGCCCTCTGACCACCGCCCCGGGCCCTCTGACCGCCGTGATCCGGTGGCCCCGGGCCCTCTGACCACCGTGACCGCCGTGCTCCTGTGGCCCCGGGCCTTCTGACCACCGTGACCGCCGTGCTCCGGCGGCCCCGGGCCCTCTGACCGCCCACCTGGTCGAAGTGGTGGCCCAAGGACACAAAGTCAGAGAAAGAAGGAGTGGGGGCTTGAACCAACCTGCAGCCCAACGATTAAGGGACCTACGTTGCCAACATCACCGTTTTTTATTTGGATGCTTATGGCTGAATAATCAGGAAGCGTTTCAGTAACACCACATCTGTTACTGATAAAATCAATCAGCTTTTAGGAATTTTACATTTTAATGTTTTATGGTTCAAACAATGATAAAGATGAGTTGATCCAGGAATAAAAATTAAGCAATTACAAAGGTTTCTTTCAGCATTTGCAATTAGTTTGATGTCTGGACTTTGACTGGGCCACTGCAGATCCTTACTTTTCAGAACCACAACTGGACATTGCTTCTTTAAGGTAAATGCTAATGTCTTTCCATCTTAACATGGTCTTATAAGTTCCACAGCAGCAAACCGCTGATGGTGTCCAGTGAAAGTGTGTGCTGCAGAACCTGGATGATATCGAACATGAAGACAAGGACTTGGATTCTTTACAGGTTTCTGCAGATGTGATGTTGACTTGTTTATTCCTTGTTGGATTAACCTCATTTTAAGACTTGGTAAAAATAAGATTCTTTCAGTCTGTCTTGACAAGTAATACCTTAGAAATGAAAAAGAATGTCACATTTCACAATGAATGTACAGCATGAAGTGAAAGACAAGGGCATGCTGTGGAACAGCTGCTTCCATCTGGAGCAAACGGCACCTGAGGAGGTTTGGTCCGACCAAACAGCCTGTGGCGTTTCCTCTCCTTCAGATCAAGCTGACAGGAAAGGTTAAACCCACCAAACAAAGATGGTCACCATCCGTCCATTAAGTCCTGCCTCTCAACTGGGAATTTATGTTTACTATAGCGCACTGCAAAAGTGCGCATAGCTCATCAACTGTTCTACATTTTGTCACAACTACAGACTTCAGTCCATTCCTCGACACAATAATGCAAAATTAGAAAGTAAAAGCAAAACAAAGCTGAATTTTTAACATTTCTTTGGACATCAAAATCTCAGAAGGGGGGTAAATATTCAGACCTTCACTTTCGCAATTGCCTGCAGGATAATTATTAAATAATCTCTGAGTAATTTATTCTTAATATGAATCCAGATGTTCTGTGACGGTTCTAAAACCTACGAAGACATGACTGTCCGTTCAAACCGACCGTCTGGGCAGCGAGAGCCCGATTCAGAGAAGCAGCCAAGATGGAGGCGGTAAGATTTGGGAGGCTGCAGAGATTCAACGCTTAAATGTGAGACTCTGCTGGCACCGCCACCAAGAATCTGGCTATTATGGAAAAGAGGCAACAAGACTGCCCAAACGAGCTGTTTGCAGTTCAACACAAGGCATGTAGGGAAATCAAATGTGTTGGATGGTGTTAAGGTCAGAGGAAACCAAAGTTAAAGGTTAATCGTTACCTGAACATGCCGGCCTCACTGTGACTCAAGGTGGTGGCAGCATCCTGCTGTCAGGAGGCCTGTCTTCAGCAATGGGATGAAGCTGATTATAGTTAATGAGTAGATTAATGGAGCTGCATAAGAAAACCTGTTCAGAGGCTGAAAAGGGTCATAAACCAGATTTCTACTCCAATTATCTCTAGTATCTCTACTTTGACACTTAATGCAATCTTGATTTATTGAAGGGAATTATACAATTAGGTCTTCGGCACATGTAGCTAACCAGCTTCTGTACAGAGGTTCACTTTCCAAGAGGACATTGACCCTAAACATGAGAGCTTCCACAGAATGCTGCAGTTAAAGCATATATCTGCTACAATGGCCTAATCAAAGTCCAGACCAAATCCAACTGAGAGTCCAAGGGGTAACAGCAGTTCTCTGTCCTGCCAATCTGAGATCGAGCCAAAGAGGAATTTCAGTGTGGAGATGTACCTGCAGTGTCACGCCTCAGTTTTCTGATTTTTATTTGATAAAGAAAAATATATATCACTTTACTAGTTATGCTGTTCTTTGTGTTGGCATCTTACACAACCCCCAAATTACATCGACCTTTATGTTGTAATGTCACAAAATGTCAACAACTTTATTATTACTTCCGCAGGGCATTGTACTGTTAAACAGCTTTAAACTGAAGCACCAGCAGCAGCAGAGGGACGATCTCTGCTTCTGTCCTCATTTATCCTGATTTTCACCACGAAAAAAGAAACTTCAAAACAGAGGAAAACACCAAACCTTAGGGGCAGGGGCCCTTCACAACCCCTCACCTTCTCCATCCAGCATTCAATCCCAAAGTTACACCCCCCCCCCACACACACACACACACACACACGCACACACACACACACACACGCACACACACACACACACACACACACACACACACACACACACACACGCACACACACGCACAGCCCCCTTGGTCTTCACTGCGGGTTAAAAAAAGTTCACTGACCCTGCCATAATCAGCCCAGATAAGACTAAATGTGCTACATTTTGCTCTTATTTTAATGGAGTAAAAAGCAGCCATAACAACAAATAAAGCTGCTGAAAGAAGAACTCCTGGGTTCCTACTGAGCAGATACAGCCGCGTAAAAATGATTCGGGTTTATTTCTGCTCATTATCCTCCTCCTGGAATAGAACCATTGGAGTAAGAGCTGCAGCATTCAGCCGGTTTCTGAGCAGGGCTGGTTCTGAATGAGCTCCGTATTACTGAGACCAGTGAAGTGGCGCTGGGAGAAATATAAAGGCGCATAATGCTGCACTTCTCTTTGACCTCAACACTCATTTCTGCTGCACTCAAAGACCCAGAGCTTCCAATATCCAAGTCTGAAAATGAATTGTTTTCTTTCATGATTCTGGCAAAGATGAAGCAGATGCATCATGTCAGATTACATGAAGTTGATGGAATAATGCTCAAATCCCGGTGTAATATTGCAGATAAGAACTGGACTTAATCTCCAAACACTCCCTTTGGAAAATGTGAGGTAATGCTACAGGGGTTGGCATCTTTGTATTCTGAAGGATAACAGATTTTTACAACCAAACGAGGATCCTAAGTAAAACCCGATTTGTCCGTTTTCACGGAACCCTGAAAAAAATATAATAGTAATAATAATAATAATAATAATAATAATAATAATAATAATAATAATAATGGATTCCGATTTAAATATATTAAGGAATTTCAGAATTTCTCTGAAACGTCTTTAATAATTCAGGACGCCCTCACTCCCCAGTCACTTAATTTGGATTGAAAAGCTGGCATCGCTGGGGAGGAATGAATCATGTATTCGCTTATCTCAGATCTGCTCTGAATATTTCCGCACTCAAAATAAAATATTTAACCTAATCGCGCCTTTAAGGCCACACGCAGATAGAGAGCGAGCGAAAAAAGCAGCTGAGTCGATTGTTGAAGAAAGAAAATAAGAAGTTGAAGAAGTGGCTGAGAGGTTTGGTGCGCGCAAATCGCGATGCTGCTCAGGTCTGGCAGCGTGCGTCAGCGCGCATCTGTAGCTGGAGGTGCACCTGTTAACAGCGGCACAAAGTGTGCGCTGCGAGGAGTTTATCCGCACAGATCAACCAGGGGGAGATAAGAAGGGAACTGCACTCACGCTGCTGTTTTGTCCGGTCCAGTAGACCACGGCGTGGTTGTGCGCAGAGTCCCCAGTGAGAGCGAAGGTGCTGCTGTTGAGCCTGGGCTCATCCTGCCGGGTATTTCCTCTCCCATCTTGCCTGTTCCACCCGAATTCCGACCGAACAGCTTTGTGGCTATCCAGCTGCGCGGTCCGGCCGGTCCAGTCGCTGTCGCTGAACTCGCTAAAGTCTGGAGCGCTCCTCTTGGCTCTCCAGAGCGCAGCATCCTCAGCCACCCCAGACTCGGAATCGTCTGGTTTAACTTCATCCAAACTAAAATTAGGGCCAGAAGTAGCAAGCATCCCAGATTCCCGACCGGTAACCCGGGGTTCCCTGACCTCAACCGCCTCCTCCGCGGGGTCGGAGCGCACCCCCGGCGCCAGCTGCAGCTCCTCCCGGTGAAGTTGAACAGGCGACGGGCAAGATCCGCAACTTATCTCCGCCCTGGCGTGTTGGAGGGCATGAGCGGTGATCAGCAGCCAGAGACCCAGAGAGATGTGAGAGCCTGGGCGGGTGCCAGCCCGAGTCTCCATCGCTGACAGAGATCCGGGTGAAGGACGACTGGAGACCTGATTATCCGACACCTCAACTCCTCTCACTCAGGTCGCTATGCAGAAAGTGACGCCTCGGTTGTCCGCCTGGATGTTTTTCCAAGGAGGGGGGGGAGCAGCGGGGGGAAAGGGCTGAGGGGGAGTAAAGTGCTCCTCAGCGAAACTGTTCACGTCTGAGGAGCTTTTGGTCGGAAAAGCCACCACACAGGAGGGAGGAGCTGATTCTGAGCCAGCTGCCGAGTGAGCGTCCGGAAGAGACGCTCAGTGTTCTAGTGTGTGTGTGTGTGTGTGTGTGTGTGTGTGTGTGTGTGTGTGTGTGTGTGTGTGTGTGTGTGTGTGTGTGTGTGTGTAACAGAGAAAGAGAGAGAAACGCTGTCCATGGTGCTGAAGCTTCTTTGAAGTGTTCAAATCTGAGCAGCACAGAATAGTCACTGTGCTGCAGCCTCGGATTCTCCACACAGCCTCTCCATTTTTGTTGCTTTTTATTTGTTTCTGCTACTAATTCACTAAGCACATTTAAAGATTAAATTTGTAACATATGGTTGGAAAAGATTCAAGTTGCGTTGGTGTGTAAATAAAACTGCGCTGTTTGGATCAGCGCAGAAATGTGCGGTGGCGCAGCAGTTGGAGAAACTAAACAGTCATGGATTCAGAAGGAAGTGGTTCAGTTTTTCAGCGCATTGAGTGGAGCTGGTTAAGGTAGAATCAGCAGCGCCATCTGGGATCAGAGTAAAAACAACAAAAGTCCTAAAGTGTTAATACTGAGACTGTTAGATGTAACATATTTCATTAGTTAAAAGGCTTAATAAATGCCGATTCTAGAATCATTTATCTGATCACTTCTACCTCCTCTAGATCTGTCTGGCATTGATTTAATCATAATCCCCCCTCTTGTTTTGCTCTAATTAATACTGTTATTTATTCTTATTTGCTGATTAATTATGAAATAAACTCCATGCTGGTCAGTCAAAAGAATCATTACTTCATTACTCATATTTCATTTTTTCTCTCTATCACTGTAGTATTATCTAAAACTACAGTGATATTTTTCCTATGTTGTACATTTTGCCTTTCTGTTCGTCTCTTATTTCTCCGTTTTCAAACATTCATCTTAGTTTCAATCTGAATGTTTTCATTTACCTATAAATCGCTTCTGGCTCACTTGAATTCCCCTCACTTGGTCTAAAATAGAACAAAAATAAATAAATAAAATGTTAAGCTTGCTAATAAATAAAAATGTTGGAATGTAAAACACTTGGAGTTGTAAATAAGGTCTGAATGGAAACGCTGTTGGTAACTGTATTTGAAGCCGCTATCAAAGGATAGAAAAACATATTTGTTGTGAATTGGTACTTAAAATGAATTTAGTTGTTCAGTTTGGTGTATTTAAATTCCAGAAACAGCAGTTTTAATGCTTTGTGCAAGTTAAGGAGGCTGAACTAAGAGTCAAAGATCAAACTCTGATTTAAATGTTATCCAGACTCCAACAGTAAGTACAGACATAAACTTTCTTTATATTTTTTAAATTAACACACAGTCAAAAACCTAATGCTCATGGAAAAATAAATACTGAAGTAGTTTTGGAAAAACTTTATAAAACTACTATAAATATATTACATTTATAAAGCATGATCATGTTTATTTACTAAATATAATATTTAAGACAATCTGGAAAACATTCTTTCTTTTCTCCATTTATTTACTTATCGTTCTCTATAAGGCACGTCAGAGAAAGCAAAGACTTTTTTTCCTTGTCTACAAAATATTTAATTCAAATCAATCATTTTTGCTTGTGTACTAAAATATAGTCAACCAATGATGAGTAGAAATAGTTCATTTTTAACTGTTGGTTCAGAAAAAGTAAAGTGCAATGTTTTTTTTTCCCTTCAAAGCAATCACGTTTGCTTTTTACATTATAATGTGAGGAGTTTAATGAAAAATAACTTACAAAACTTTATGAAGCAGTTCCAATGGAACAGGAAATGGTACCAGCATTCATCTAATGAAAAGGCTAACAGGTGGAGCAGTGATTCCAGCAATGAACCAGTGAGACTGAAGGTTATTACAAATGAACCAGATGAACTAATCAGAGGAAATGTGGTACAGCTGTGGCAGAGTGGAAGCAAGAAAACTAACGGAAAGAGACTAACCAAGACAGAGGAGCTGAACCAAGACTCAAAAACTACATAAATACAACAGGAAAAACTCTTCTGGCAAAAACATTCTAATAATGAGCACAGGGAAATGAACTGAGTATGGCAAGACTTCAACATAAACCACATAAAAATGTTCAAAACACAAAAATGAAGACCAAAAACCAAGCCCTCAAGAACTGTGACAAAGACATTAATTATTGATGCTCTACAGCTGATCAACTATGGATCGCAAATGTAGTACAGAAAATAACAACTAGGCAAAGAGTGAATTGACTAAAATATAGTTCAAGTGTAATCTGTAAACTCAAGGCAGCAGCCTCTGTCTGGAGTCACTGCTGACTGGCTTGTCAAAGTGAAACCTAAATACTCCCAAACAGCCTGATTTAACGAAAACCAGGTGTCGTGTTCACATGCAAGAGATGTTTGCTCTTCCATGTTTCTGCACAGCCTCTCATGATCCTGTAAGAAGCATTGAAGTCAGATCGCGATGCCATCTGATTTGATCCGGGTCACTGAGACACCATGATTTCTTTTCTAGACCTTCTGTTGTAGATTCACTATCGTTCTGGTGTCACAGAAGACATATCTGATATACAATGGACCTTATTATTGACTCATAAAGTCCAAAAGCTAAACTACCAAAGCTAAACTACTAAAGCTAAACTACTAAAGCTAAACTACTAAAAGCTAAACTACTAAAGCTAAACTACTAAAGCTAAACTACTAAAAGCTAAACTACTAAAGCTAAGCTACTAAAGCTAAACTACTAAAAGCTAAACTACTAAAGCTAAACTACTAAAGCTAAACTACTAAAAGCTAAACTACTAAAGCCAAACTACTAAAAGCTAAACTACTAAAGCTAAACTACTAAAAGCTAAACTACTAAAGCTAAACTACTAAAAGCTAAACTACTAAAGCTAAACTACTAAAGCTAAACTACTAAAAGCTAAACTACTAAAGCTAAACTACTAAAGCTAAACTACTAAAGCTAAGCTACTAAAAGCTAAACTACTAAAAGCTAAACTACTAAAGCTAAACTACTAAAAGCTAAACTACTAAAGCTAAACTACTAAAAGCTAAACTACTAAAGCTAAACTACTAAAGCTAAACTACTAAAAGCTAAACTACTAAAGCTAAACTACTAAAGCTAAGCTACTAAAAGCTAAACTACTAAAAGCTAAACTACTAAAGCTAAACTACTAAAAGCTAAACTACTAAAGCTAAACTACTAAAAGCTAAACTACTAAAGCTAAACTACTAAAGCTAAACTACTAAAAGCTAAACTACTAAAGCTAAACTACTAAAGCTAAACTACTAAAGCTAAGCTACTAAAAGCTAAACTACTAAAAGCTAAACTACTAAAGCTAAACTACTAAAACTAAACTACTAAAGCTAAGCTACTAAAGCTAAGCTACTAAAGCTAAGCTACTAAAGCTAAACTACTAAAGCTTCTGTTTTTGGAGACGGTCAGGTGACGTCCCTGATGGATCCTCCAGAGCCAGTTAGTGTCCACTCATCCTTTTCACTTAAGTGCATAACTCCAGCAGTAAAAACAAAAACAATGACGTAATGAGAACTTATTGTTATAGACTGATACTCACAAAATGCCACCATATTTTCTTTGGGTGTAATTTGGAGCTCAGCTGGGAAATTTTCAGACTAATTTCTGACTTTATCTGTCGTTTATAGGTGAGCCATGAATACACTCAAACAAAGAAACCCCTGGGGCCTGAAAAGCCTTAATTTCCCCACAGGCTGCAATTATTAAAGAGATAAATGTGGACAGGCCACCTCGCACTGCAAATAAGGTCGTCTTTTGTTCATTGTTTATTTATTTAATCTGCAAGTTTTGTAGTAATAAAGCCAGGGGGTTTCTGTTAGATGGCATCACCCTACTATAATGTCCCTGGTGTGTGTATGTGTGTGTATGTGTGTGTGTGTTTGGGATGGGGGCTGCAGGGTGGCGCAAGCCAACAGGAAACAAGCTGTTTAAAGACTGTTGGCTCAAATAGCGAGAAAGCTCTTTCTGTCCAAGTGACGTCATCCTTCAGGCTGAAAACCATCTGGGAGCAGATCTTAATTTTGTTTTCTCACAACAATCAGATCATGTCACATAATAAAAATTTAATAATTATTGTGGGGATTTTTTAAGTCACAGTTATGCTACAGTTTAGACTCATTCTTTCTGTGTGGCAGTGCAGAGAAATCTGATTAAACTCCACATTCCACCGCAGTGGTCCCTGTGTATTGGTGTATAATCCTAAAACTACCCCGTCTGCTCCGCAGTTCTCCTTCTCACATTAAAATCACTGGGAATTTGCTGGGATTCAGACAGAGCCTCTGGGGTTTACCCTGATGTTCAATTTGTGGCCAGTCAAGTTGATAGACAAGGACGCAACATGCCAGGCCGCTAATGAATAACCAAGCTGCACTTAGCCACTCAAACAAACCCACTCCCACAGAGGAGGAGAAAAAAGACTCACTCATTTTATTTCATGCACACACATTCCCTTTCTTTCCAGGTCCTTGATGTGCAGCTACACAGTCTATCCCTGCTCTCCCCTCTCCGTCACTCTCTCATGCCTCTGGGCTCTGCCTTATTTCTCCCCTTGGAGTGGTGCAACTCTGCCAATTCCTCCCAATAAATCAGATAGAGCACTCTCTCTCCTCCAGGAACCCAATCCCTGAACCCTTCTGCAGACTGAACCGGACTTCTTCCAGTTCTTCCTGATTGGAGCCAAAAAGCAAGCTCGCATTACAGATTTTAAGTCGGTGCATTAGCTGACCTGGCCATTTTAATTTGTATTTTTAAGGCTGATCAGTTCCAGTTCCAGTGAACATTTTTCAAGTTTGGACAGAGTTTGCTAAACATCCAAGCCAAACTGGACCAGTTTCCGGGTCAAAGCACGAGATGAGGGAGTCACTGGATGATGTCGCTGTTCCATCATTACGATGCTGCAGCATTATTTAGTCTTTTCTCTGAAAATGGAGAACCCAGACACTCAGGAGGAAACTCCTTTCAGCCATTTGTCTCCATGATCTCATTTATTCAGTCACAGAAGAGGTTGGAGTGAAGATAAGCCAGTAAATCCAGAGTTTTGTCATTTGGTTCAGCTCTTTGTTCACCATGTCACACCACTACAGCGCTTATATAAACAGCACCAAACCACTAAAGGACTTTCTGTCCATTTTTCCCTCTTTCATGAACAACTCCTCCCCGACCCAGAGAGGGCGCTCTCCTGTTCTCCGGTTCTTTTGGAGGTGCTGATTCTCATCCTAGCTGCTTCTTAGTTAGGATCGTCACGTCCTGATGAAGGCAACAGAACTAAATCATCTGTGAAAAGCAGAGGCCCGATCCTGAGCCCACCAAAACGGGTCAGGACCTTGGCTGAGTTGGCTCCACCTACAAATTCTGTCCATAAAGGCTGTGAACAGAACCGATGAGACAAGAACCGATAAAAACCCACAGAAACGACGTTCCTTCAGCCAGATGTAGGTCACTGGACCCCCCCTCCCCCCCGGAGCCCATAGCCAAAGAGGAAAGCCCATATTAGGGCTTCTGCCCCAACATGAGCTTACAAATTGTGTGAGGGGTCAAAGGTCTCAAGGTCCAGGTGAGTTGTGGAGAGGCTGAAGGCAGGAGCATTGATGCTCTGATCCTCAGCACATTGACTTCTGATGTGGAATATCATCAATGTGAGTTGTACTTACCATTTATGTATTTATTTTTCATTCATTTATGTTTTCTATTTGCTTTTATGAAATATCTCATTTCTAAAGTCTGAAAAGTAATATTTACCTTTCAATGCATACCATATAGTCGGCTTAATACGTATCCAAAAGTACTGTGCATACAGTTACCACCATGACTACGGTAATTCAGATGAGGCAACATAATTTACTACAAGGATTTACATTTCCTGGCTTACACTGATGCCTGATTAGATATAAAGATTATTTATGAAGCTGAAGTCCCAGACCTCAGGTTTTGAGTCTCCAGAGTCCAAGTCGTGCCTGAAGTGTCTGTTTTTATGGTTGAGCTTCAGTCGTAATACTGAGGCATCCATCTCAGCTCATCTTAATTTACTTCGTGGAGGAACCGTTTCTGTCAGGGCTGAATTTGGGCCTGAATGAGACACAATCCTCCAATAAGCTTAGTTAGACTTAAAGCCCTTTAAAATGATAATAAATAAAAACTTGTGAGACGAGGTGTATGTTTTTGACTTTGTGAAATGTTGGGGCATAAAAGGAAAACTGTGAGTGATTTTGCCCAAAAACAATTTACTCTTTGCCTCTTTAACAAAAAGGTAATTTTCTAAATAACTGAGTAAAACATTATCTACTGCAGCAAAAGGTTTTGTTGTTTACTGGTGGCGCCGATAAGCTTGGCCACCCAGCAAAGTGAACGGCGCTACTGTCAAACACAGAACAAGCCCAGTGCCACACGAACAGATGAAGGCTGAATAAATCCTTCAAACCTTTATACTCTAAAAAGTTCTGTCTCCTGAAACTCCGACGTTTGGCCAGAACAAAATGAACAGAATTCCCTGAATATCTGTCAGTCAGTGAGTTTGATGATCAAAAAGGTCCCATTTTCAGATGGCTCCTAAAACAACAGCAGCCAAAGAACCAGAGACAAGAAAAACCTCCCAGCTCACATCATCCCTGAGCAGAGACTGAATTATCACACAGAGACATGTAATGAGATTTTAATGAAAGTGAATGAAACTTCTCATCTCTTGTGATGCTGCCATTCATCAATTACCATGGCTTACTAATGGAGTGGAAATTATTAATCCCATTTAACAATAAATCAAACTGAATTTTTTCAAATCAATCTGCCTTCAAGTAAGACGTATTCTGTGTCTAGATGTGGCACAAAAAGAGGACATTTTATCAGAGAGATATGTCTTTATGAGCAAACAGGCCCGGGGCTTTGAGAGCACCTTTAACCATGAGGAAGTGGCTTTCAGTAAAACACTTAATGTCTCTTTAAGGCTGAACTGATCTGTGCTGAAGCTGCAGCTCAAAGGAAGCTGCTCCATAACACGGTGCAATATTACACAGCTGGGCTATGCAACCATTTTATAATTACTTCATGTACTCAGACTGCATATTTATAGAAGAAAAAAATCAGCTTGAGTCATGATATTTTAATATAAAATACAGACAAGAAAATTCAGAAAGAATACAAATATTTAAATGTGTAAATAATTCACAAAATGTTAGTAAACAAAGGGAAAATATTCTAAAGTACAAGGGAAAAGAAAAAACCAGATTAAATCAGTGATAAAGAAAAACATACAAATTAAAGATTTTTCAAAATAAGTTTATTAAAAACTTATGTTTATCGATACAAGTTAGTTTATTATGTGACTATTTCTTCACTGTGCAGTTTTAGTTAATCTCAGAGTAAATAGAAATAAATGCAGCATGTAGATTTAGTTCACAACAGAAATGAAGCAACTGGTGAACTGAAGCCTTATGTTACATTTTCATCACGTCCTTCTGGTTGATATGTTAAAAAGTTGATTTGATTTTTATTTGTAGTTCCTAAAGAACTACAAATAAATAAATAAAAAATCATGCACTCATTCAGGTTTTGAATACTACCGTTTTAAATGTCCTTCATATATTTAATTTGTTTTCTGAGTGCTCAACTACAAAATATGAACTATGAATTAATATTTTAGTTATTTAACCAGGAAGGTGAAAATTCATGTAGCATAGATTCAACGTTTGGGATTAATAACAAGGGAAAAGGAACTGGGAACTGAACCAGAGAGGAGGAACTCCAGGACAAACAGAAACCAAAAACCATGAATGTTCAGGAAACAAGAGAAGAACGACAGGAGCTGAAAAACTGAGGCGTTTGATCCCTGGAGTTAACGGAGATTGGTCTAATTAACAGAATGAAGCTGAGAGTCTGAGGGAAGCAACAAACAGAGCGATGGAACCAGGATGATGGGAAGGCAGATAGAAACAGGACAATTCAGAAAACGATTCAGAAATCACAAATAAATCTAAATGTACCAACGTCTTAAAGAACCCAACACACGTCTAGAAACACAACTAAATACAGAATGCTCAGAGTACCCTCTGTTACCCTATGTTACCCTCTGTTACCCCTGTTACCCTCTGTTACCCTATGTTACCCTATGTTACCCTCTGTTACCCCTGTTACCCTCTGTTACCCTATGTTACCCTCTGTTACCCCTGTTACCCTCTGTTACCCTATGTTACCCTCTGTTACCCTATGTTACCCTCTGTTACCCCTGTTACCCTCTGTTACCCTATGTTACCCTATGTTACCCTCTGTTACCCCTGTTACCCTCTGTTACCCTATGTTACCCTCTGTTACCCTCTGTTACCCCTGTTACCCTCTGTTACCCTATGTTACCCTATGTTACCCTCTGTTACCCCTGTTACCCTCTGTTACCCTATGTTACCCTCTGTTACCCTATGTTACCCTATGTTACCCTCTGTTACCCCTGTTACCCTCTGTTACCCTCTGTTACCCTATGTTACCCTATGTTACCCTATGTTACCCTATGTTACCCTATGTTACCCTCTGTTACCCCTGTTACCCTATGTTACCCTATGTTACCCTCTGTTACCCTCTGTTACCCCTGTTACCCTCTGTTACCCTATGTTACCCTATGTTACCCTATGTTACCCCTGTTACCCTCTGTTACCCTATGTTACCCTCTGTTACCCTCTGTTACCCTATGTTACCCTCTGTTACCCCTGTTACCCTCTGTTACCCTATGTTACCCTATGTTACCCTCTGTTACCCCTGTTACCCTCTGTTACCCTATGTTACCCTATGTTACCCTCTGTTACCCCTGTTACCCTCTGTTACCCTATGTTACCCTCTGTTACCCTCTGTTACCCTATGTTACCCTCTGTTACCCTCTGTTACCCTATGTTACCCTCTGTTACCCCTGTTACCCTCTGTTACCCTATGTTACCCTATGTTACCCTCTGTTACCCCTGTTACCCTCTGTTACCCTCTGTTACCCTCTGTTACCCTCTGTTACCCTATGTTACCCTCTGTTACCCTATGTTACCCTCTGTTACCCCTGTTACCCTATGTTACCCTCTGTTACCCCTGTTACCCTCTGTTACCCTATGTTACCCTCTGTTACCCTCTGTTACCCTCTGTTACCCTATGTTACCCTCTGTTACCCCTGTTACCCTCTGTTACCCTCTGTTACCCCTGTTACCCTCTGTTACCCCTGTTACCCTCTGTTACCCCTGTTACCTCCTGTTACCCTTGTTCTGAGTTGGGTTTTCTTTAATCCAAATGAAGCCCTTCACACTCTGCTCTCCTCCAGGAATTTGTTTTCGGTATTTTTCTTTCTTGTTTTAAACATTTTATCCAGGCATGAATGAATGAACGTTTGACACATTAACACATGAATGCACATTAAAACAGGCTTAATGCTAATTTGACATTGCACCAACTCTGGGTGGTGAATGTAAACATGCCACCATCAGGTACATCATCATCCTGCAATATGCACTTATTTAAAATAAATTCTCTGAGAAGTGAACTTTTCTGTCTAACTCCAAATGAAACAGGAACGTTTAGAAACGCTCAACCAGGATCAGACTGAAGTGAGCAGAAGTGGTCAGGCCCCATAACCTGTTAAACACCTTCACCAGCTGAGAATGGGCTCAGCCACGACCATCTGAGAGGAATAAATTGTGTGACTGTTTCTGTGGATTACTCTTCAAGCTTTGAAGGTTCTGGACTGGAGACCAATGTCAGATTAAAGGCTAACACCAGACAGATAAATGTTACACCCCATGCTGGGACCACTTCACCACCACTTCCTTTAATTTTCATATTGTTTTTGTTAAATTATTATTTTTTAAATCACCTTCAGAAATTAGACGTTGTGGTTTTGGCCTAAGAAGCTACAGGAAGTCAGATGCTGTTATTAACACCGATCATAAGAACCTGCAAAGTTCACTTTCCAACCAGAGCGTGATCATTTAACACTATGTAGGTCAATGATGTGGCATCAAAACTTTATTGCTATCCATAACTGTTGTTATTATGGTAAAGACAATAAAGGACATGGAACGTCACATCACTGGATCTGGTCAAGTTTTAGCACTTTGATATATTTCAGCTTCTCTCTGCACACAGCTTCATCGTTTTTGTCTTTTCAATTATTTAAGCATACTGACGATTCCTGTGTAACGTTACGACGCCACTGACATTTGAAATTAGAGAATTTTCTAAATTCTTACATTATTCCAGCTTTTAGTAAATAGAAATAATTGTATTTATTTTATATAACTTTGGTAATCCCAACTGATTTAAAACAAAAACGGAGAAAACAGTTTAAATACAGGATATGTCTTTTTTGTAATAATATGGGGCTTCTTTGAAACATATGTAGACCTATAAAACATATGTAGACGTATAAAACAAACGTAGACCTATAAAACAAACGTAGACCTATAAAACATATGTAGACCTATAAAACAAACGTAGACCTATAAAACAAACGTAGACCTATAAAACAAACGTAGACCTATAAAACAAATGTAGACCTATAAAACATATGTAGACCTATAAAACATATGTAGACCTATAAAACATATATAGACGTATAAAACAAACGTAGACCTATAAAACAAACGTAGACCTATAAAACAAATGTAGACCTATAAAACATATGTAGACCTATAAAACAAATGTAGACCTATAAAACATATGTAGACCTATAAAACAAACGTAGACCTATAAAACATATGTAGACCTATAAAACAAATGTAGACCTATAAAACAAATGTAGACCTATAAAACATATGTAGACCTATAAAACAAACGTAGACCTATAAAACATATGTAGACCTATAAAACAAATGTAGACCTATAAAACATATGTAGACCTATAAAACAAATGTAGACCTATAAAACATATGTAGACCTATAAAACATATGTAGACCTATAAAACAAACGTAGACCTATAAAACAAACGTAGACCTATAAAACAAATGTAGACCTATAAAACATATGTAGACCTATAAAACAAATGTAGACCTATAAAACATATGTAGACCTATAAAACAAACGTAGACCTATAAAACATATGTAGACCTATAAAACAAATGTAGACCTATAAAACAAATGTAGACCTATAAAACATATGTAGACCTATAAAACAAACGTAGACCTATAAAACATATGTAGACCTATAAAACAAATGTAGACCTATAAAACATATGTAGACCTATAAAACAAATGTAGACCTATAAAACATATGTAGACCTATAAAACATATGTAGACCTATAAAACAAACGTAGACCTATAAAACATATGTAGACCTATAAAACAAACGTAGACCTATAAAACATATGTAGACCTATAAAACATATGTAGACCTATAAAACAAACGTAGACCTATAAAACATATGTAGACCTATAAAACATATGTAGACCTATAAAACAAATGTAGACCTATAAAACATATGTAGACCTATAAAACAAACGTAGACCTATAAAACATATGTAGACCTATAAAACAAACGTAGACCTATAAAACATATGTAGACCTATAAAACAAATGTAGACCTATAAAACATATGTAGACCTATAAAACATATGTAGACCTATAAAACAAATGTAGACCTATAAAACATATGTAGACCTATAAAACATATGTAGACCTATAAAAGTGCGTAAATTGACTTGTTTTTCTCTGGTTGTCAGAGTTCTCCTCCTGCATCAACACAGACAGGGGACACAGTAAATAGTCCGAAGCCCGGGGAATCAAACAGTGTCAGGAAATATGTGACATTTGGATGAAGCTCCAGAGGCTTTTCGGTCACATTAAGTTAAAAAGGTCAAACTATGATAGAGAGTCCTTGGACACGCAACTGTAATTGACCTTTTCCTTTGACGGTAGGGCACTGATTGGCATATGCTGCTGCAGGGGCTGAAGTTCATTCACTGCCAGGCAGATGTAGTTAGCAGGTTGCTTTGGGAGTGTTTGGTGCAGAAGACAGTGTTTGTGACTTATCTGCAATGGTTTTTTTGCATTAATCCTTCTTTGTTTAACGTTGCTGTGAATGTTTTTTCTTCTGATGATCCTTAGATTTTAAAGTGACAAACATTTTGATGGATGCGTTTCATTTTGGATTCTGTATCTAATCTCCTAACTGCTCCGCTGGCTTGGTTTAACCAATGAAACTTCATCTGATTTTATATGAAACCAGTAAAATAAAATGAAGAGGAAATGTTGAGTCATTTTAATGGTTTCTCTGAAATACAAATGCATTTCTCTCATATTGTGCTTTTAGATCATGTTTCAGCTCCTGCAAATAAAACTGCTTTAGTTATCTGCTACCAAAAACTCTCATAAACATCTAGAACAATGGAAGCACTAATAAACATTAAATCATTCCTTCCTGTAAACATTTAATATTAACTTTGAAGAAGCTTGTGATTTGTCCCAGTTAAAATCTGTGGCTCCTCTTTGCAGAAGGGAGATACTGGAGGGATATGTTCACATTGTTTTATCACTTCCAGGTGTTGACCACAGAATCAAAAGGTCAATGTTCAAGGCTTTGATTAAAACAAAACAACAACCTACTCTTAAACATGGCAACCGAAACAAACAGTTGGATGTGGAAAATACCTGAATAAACGGAGAAGAATCCGAGCCGAGGCGCCGATTACTGACCACCGGCCGGGTGGTTGATTGGTCCAGAGTCTGGCTGCAGCTGGGGGTGGAAAGGAGTGGGACAGAATAAACTGATGAGGTTTGGCTGGGAAATGACTACAAAACTATTAAACAGGTCACAAAGATCTGTCACATAGGAGCCCCGAGTCTCGTCTCCATGGATTTCCCTCAGGCTGCTGCTCCCTGCCTTCTGTTGTCCACTTTAAGGTTCTTCACTCCTTTCAGTGTCTTTGTCCCTCTCCAGTTATGTTTCCATCCAATTAAGCGAATTTGAAGTGAACTTTTGAAATGTTGCAAAAAAAGGAAAATGCAAATTAGGTTTGTTTCCATCTATTGTGTTGGAGTGAATCAACCAGGTTAAGCAAACCGTAATTTTATGAGCTGTGATGTTTCATATGACTGTAATAAAGATGTAGAAGTTGCAAACTATCCTGGAAAAATGGAGACCCCCCCGACCTGGCTGGTGGTTCCATCTCCACCAGTGGATGGGAGCGATCCACCGCCCCCATCCCAGCAGGGAGAGCCTCTCGCCAGCCGCTGCAGACTGCAGCTCTCCCCTTCATGTTGGATGTTTGGACTTAGTCATTTTTAGAATTTTGTGGCTTTAGGGCAGAAACCCACCAGTGGATGGAAGTTTGCCACACCACAACTTACTCTGCAAATGTGTTTCCATGTCTCCTTTTACGCATTAACCCTTTTTAAAGAAAGTCAAAAACCACCTAAAGTGAGCGTAAAAACGTTTTTGCAAAACTGAGGAAGGTATTTCAAACGTTGCTGTGTCCATTAACTTTTTTAACGTGGTTCTACCTTCCTTTGATTTTGATTATCCTTCTTTCCACAACAAACCAATCTGTAAGCCCTTCCTACATTACACCAATACGTCTCTGCTGCTCCTGACTTTCTTATCCATCATCAGAGTTCCTCCCTTGGCCTCCTATACTCTCTAACCTTCTATAAACTTCTCCTTCAATGTATCCAGAATGAAACCCTCTAACCGTAGCCTCAGCACCTCCTTCCTCCTGCTTTCCTTTATGGTGCGGCTCATGGACTTTGTCTCTGCGTTTACTTGAGCAGGCAGAGTAACTTTCTGACACTAAAATAATTCTGTATATCAAAATAAAAATTGTAGCTGCTTGAATTTCCCGTTTCCCTGCCTGGTTAGTCATTTTGCTGTCACAAGTTACTGTTAAAAAGGACACAGAAATTAGGCCGACAAGCTCTGAATGACACTGATTGGTTTTACTGATAAGCCAGGAAAGTCAGAAAGGGCAACAATAGAGGAAACGAACATGACCAAGAAACCAAGGAGCAGATACAGTGGAGGGCATGATTAGTGAGAGGAAACGGTTTAAGAATCGCAGATGGCAGGGAGGAGTGAGAGACAGGAGCAACTGAGGATATCAGAACGTCTTGGTAAGTGTTGCATGAAAAACACTAAAGCATGAGAGTCACACACTGCTAATTAAATGTTTCCTGTTCTGTTTTTCTGTGACAACTCCACAGAATGGCACTTAAATTATTATACAAAATGATTTATCACAAGTGGTCCAAGAAAGAAACAGTAGTTTACTGGCAACAGGATCATCCAGCAGATGTTAAGGCCTGATAATGTCAGAATGCATGCTGCATGGCTGTTTTCCATCTATGAGGCTGGAAACCTGTGATAACCCTCATCCACAGCCAAAAGCAACAATCTGCACATCAGAACTGGACCTCAGTGCAATGAAAGGTGGACCAATCTGATCAGTACGAACGTCCCCTCCCAGCTCCTCAGACCTCCATCCGGTTGAACCGAACAAACGGGTCCAGGATCCACAGGACTCAAAGGATCTTCTCCTTACAGCTTGGAGCCAGAAATCACAGCACATATTCAGATGTTGAGCTGCCCAGTTGGCAGAACTCCTTCAGCAGAAGGTCCTGGGTTCAGACCCCAGTGTGGATGGTTAATGGGTTGCTCTGTTGGTTATGAGTGTTCATGTTTGGTTATCTGTCCTGTGATGAACAGGTGGCCTGTCCAGAGAGTATTCTGCCTCTCACCAATGACCGCCTCAAATAGGCAGCAGCCTCCCACAGCCTCATGAGGATAAACCCGTGGAGACACGAATAGATGGACGTCTGGTGAAGTCCATGCCCTGCTAGGCAGGGACTTTCATAAAATAATAAACATAATCTGAAATATCAGTCATCTTGACATCTTACCATCATTATAGTGTAAGTGTTTGTCTTTTCCTGTCCAACAATCACGGTAATAATTCAGATTTTACTTCCAATACTTCAGCTACCACTCAATCAGACCACAGTTAATTGCTCTTTCAGTGCCGTTTTAATGCCACTTGGCATCTGGTGGGCTAATTACATTTATGGGTTTTGTGTGATATTTTTCTTCAAGTGGAGAGAAGCTAATAAACTACCTCTGAACACTGATGTTTTATACAGCTAATTGAATCTTCCCCAATGTTCACTCCAGCAAATGTCATTAATTAAAGAGGACAGAAAAATAGGACACAGCGAATGTTTTAAATATTTCAGCACGGTAAACGCAGCTCCTGCAGCCTTCCTGGAGGTGCAGCAGGGTGAACGGTGGCAGTATCGATCGCTGTTTTATTCTAAATAGAGACTGACAGTTGGGGCAGCTAATGGATCCTCCAATGGCTGAGTCAGTGCTCTGTCGCTGTCACTGATGTGTTGCTCGGTGGCAGGTTTGTTCCCTTATCATTGGATAAGGATATCCATCTTCACACCTCAGGGTCCTCAGCAGGCAGCTGCTTGCTCAGATGGACAACCCTGCAGAATGTAAACAGGCCAATCCAGGTAGACAGACTCCCACTGCAGATGCATTATTTAGTCATACTTCAGAGACGTAGAAAGAGAGGGCAGCGCTTTGAACTTTTCGGGTGGCTCCAGTTGTGCATGTGATCAATTTTATGAGCTAGCCAGCATGTCTGATAACAGCGGAGGAAGAAAGAAAAAAGGCCCTGCTGTGACAGAGGTGCAGAAGGAGAACTGAGATTAGCAGGTAGAATCAGGACCAAAGTTTGCTGAGTGGACTGTAAATGCACCACAGTGGCGTCGGCAACGCTGGTTTAGATGTTCCTCCAGATCCACTTCATTTACAATGCATGAAAAATGTACCTCTTCCAAATCTGGTTTTTGGTCTCACAGTTTCTCACAAAATAAGTCATAACTGGCAGATTTAAAACGAGCTAAGCCATTTGCCCTTCTCCTTAATCAGTGAAAAGTCTGTATTGCCATTACTGTAGTCTAACTCTTCTCTTAATTGCTAAGCAGTTTTTTTGTTTCTTCTGGCACTTTCATGAGTTATCTTTGGTGATGAGCTCCAAGTTTCTGAGGTTGGAAGGCCTCTGTGCCATCACACTAAATCTTTTTCTTCCCCCAAAGATTCAAGTCACGACTCTGGCCAGGCAGAGAAATAATCGGTAACACTTTGCAGTAAGGGTTACCTTATGAATAGCAAATGTATATTTTACATACCAGTTACAAGTTCAGCTGTAAATACTTGTATCATCAGTGGTTAGAAAGCGAAGGTGAAGGGTGAACTGCTGCACAGTCTTTGTGATCATCAACACAGTGGCTGTTGTTTACTGAGGAGCTTTTTATTGCATGAATGCAGACAAGTCAAATCCAATCTATCTGTCTGAGCCTGAGCCATTGTGAAAATATATGACAGAAATTAAAGCAAACATAATCCACTGATGCCCTTACTTTAATCAAAATGGCTTGTATTGGTACTTAATTATGAAAGGTGCATTGCCATGTGTGTCTGCTTAACATTCACATCACTCCAATCTACCGTTTTGGATAATTTTACAGCCATAAAATCTGAATTAATTCAGGTTGCTTGTATATTATTGAGCTCAAAAGGGAGAATGATGCTCCTCTTTAACAAAACCCTCATTTAGCTGAAGCTCATTAAATGACAAAATCATCAATCATGCAAATTAAATACGGGGGGAGTTTGAAGCAGCAGATACTCTGTGCATCTTTGTCATTCAGTGTAACCTGACAGGTGGTGTAACACATCCCATCTCTAAAACCAGCCATTTTCTTCTCTGTACCTGCAGATCAACCCAAAGACAAACCATTTAATGATCCATTTCTGTAGGACGCTTCTGAAAACTCAAATTCATCTTAAAGATCTTCCTCTTTAAATTCTGTGTTTTCATCCTCACCTTCATTCCCAAAAAAGTGGAAAAATATAACGAAGAATTTAGATTGTAGGAAACTACAAAAGTCAGTTAAATTTAGAAATGTCTTTGTGTTTGCTTGGGTTTGGACTGATGCATTCTGGGATTACTGAGCTAATAAACATTGGCTTTGATTACATGAAAGGGCAAAACAGAAATTCAACATTCGTTTAAGGTAGCATAATTACATATCTGAAATGTGGTGGTGATGATAAAACAAGCAGAAGGATGAATTCAACCCAGATCAGAACAGCTTTGTGAAAAAAATATGTTGAAAACAAAATTGTTGGAGACGTTTTTTACCAATTTCTCCAAAATGTGTCATGTCACTTTGGTTGTGTGCTGAACGAACTGCAGGGTTACAACCAGCTTTAGAGTCACTTTAATGTAAAAAACCTTCTCCTGTTGTATTTTGAGGTTTTATTAGCACATTGTTTCCACCCTACAATATTCAGATTGACTCAGTTTTTACACCCAAAGCAGATCGCTATTCAAGAAATGTGACAAATCTGAAATGCTTTAATTACCCAAGTAGAAGTCATTTCATTCATTTCAATTAAACTTTTATTTTTTCTGAACTGTGTGTCGGATTCTACTTTGTTAGAGTCGTAGCACTGAGCCTGACCCCGGGCACCGCTCCCATTCACTTCATTCGCTGTGGAAAATAAGAGTTTCAGTTTGGTCAATTAAGAGAGCTAAAATGATCACTTTCAAAGAGCCGACCATTAATTTGAATACATGCTCATTTAGAGCAACGGCTCTGCTTCTCACCGCAGATGAAGTGTCTTTTCATGAAACAAGTGATTTTTTATTACAAAATTACAGACGTAGCATCAAGCTTCATTCAGCTACGTCTTTTAGCCGAGGGAAAATCCTGCTTCTGCTGTAGAGACTTTGTAAAAATCATGTTTTCTTATAAAACGTTTAGACTGTAAGTCTTTGTATAAGGGATCAGTAGTCTCTACGTTGTCCTGAAATGCTACAAAGTGCTGCAGCTCAACTTTTAACCAGAACAAGAAAACGTGAAGACAGAAACCAGCGATGGCTTCACTGCGCCGACTCCCAGGCTGCAATCAGGCTGATTTCAGGATCTTATTGTTGGTTTTTAAAGCTCCAAACGGTTTGGCTCCTTTTTATCTTCAGGATCTTCTGCAACTCCGTTCTTCATCTAGAACACTGAGGTCCACTAACCAAATGTTTTCCATGTTCCAAGACCAGAGGACTTTCAGGTGAGGACTCATTTACTCCACGGCATGCAACTGTGTAGTAATTGTGTTTAGAAATGTTCTAATCCTGAAGCAAAATTGAAGCTACTGTTTTCTGTGTTATTAAAGTCATTGGTTTTCACTCTTATGCTGAAAACTGGTGTTTCAGAAATCCTATTAAAGAAAAGAACAGCTAAAAATGAAAAAAATAGTATAAGCCCTGAATTATTTCAGGGCTTATGCTATTTTTTTTGTATTGATATCACTTTTTAAAAACAAACTTCCTTTGAAGTTTTCATCAATTTTACAGAACATCTGCAGAACCGCAAGATTTACAATACCACAAACTGCTGGGCTTCACTGAAATGATGTGCAAATATTAGTCCATAAAGCAAGTTAATGCAAACTTCAAACAGTCAAAAGGCAGCAAAAAGAATTCAATAACAGCTCCAGCTTTGTGTAATAAAGTCATAAATCAAGCATCTTCCTAATAAAACCGCCAGATCCGTCTCTGTTCCACAGAAAACACCAGGACTGCCACAGACCCGACTTTCAAAACTAGCAAAGTTCACAAGATTTCAAATTTCATTATGTCTTGAATAATCTTTTTGTTTTTGTGTGTTTTTTATTAGAGGTTTCTAACAGCTGGATCCAAACATGAGTTCATGACTGGAATGTCTTACTGTTGTTATCCAGCATCAGTGGTTCAGTCCAAGTCTGATCTAATTTGCATTTCCACAAAGTTGGAAGTGGAAACTTCTAACTTATGGCTTTGTTTTTAAGCCATAACCGCTACGAAATAATGTGGAAATAATGGTTTATTCTTCTGATTTCACTGTTTTCTTTAATCACACTCTGCTGTCTGGATGGAAGAGAACTTGGCCCTTGAATCATGGCAACCCGTCTGCAGGAGAAACATCTGCACAGCTTCTGCAAATAACCAGTTCTGGAGCCCACAGTGGAACACATACAGTCAGCAGCCATGATAAAATAAAAGGTGCAGAGAAACTTGGTTCCAGGGGAAACGTGTTAGAGAAAGTTTATAAATGGAGGCTGAACTTCAGACTTTCAGCAACTGAATATTGAGATTCATAACAATAACTTCTCTGAATTATGACTTTAGAGGTAAAAAGGAGAAGGCAGTCCTAATGGGGATTCCACCTTAATAGCCATCTGAGAAATTGATAAGAAGAAGATAAATGTTTAAAGCAAAAACAGATTGAAGCATGAAAAGGAATAATTTCATTCTTGCATTTGATCCTCAGAAACAGCCAGAAGACAACACTTTCTGAAGCTGTGACTCCTTTTTTCACATCTTTAAATCTTTTAATTTGAATTGCGTTGGCATCAAAACCACAAGCAGTGCATTTACAATTCTGTCTTTCCTCCTTAAATGATAAAAAGGGGCAAACTGCTTTATTTCAGGGCCTTTGAAAAATTGATGAGCAAAGTGGTTGTACAGAGCAGAGCACCTTGTCGTGGTTGCTTCAGCGGGCAGAAGGGCCACAGAACACCTTTTGGAGTTTCTTCACAAACAAGAAGGAAAGACAAAACAGGAATGACATTTGTAAAAGAGGGACTCACACAGACGACCTCTCCATGACCTGAAGTTATGTCAGAAAAAGGATTCTTCTCCAGGCAAGACAAGAGACGTGACAGAAACTAAAGCAATTTGTGTTTTCTGCCCGACTTTCCCAAAGCAACCTAACACTGAGATCCTTTATCAGCTGTTTCGACTTGCATGAGGCCTGGAATGGAGAGGAAGTTTAAAGCAGGAGCTATAGCTGAACTGAAGAGATGGCAGAGGAATTCCCAGCTTAGGGTTTTTCATGATCCATGATTTTGCTTTATAGGCCAGTTTGGTGGAAAACCTGCCACCCCATTTGAGGAGGATTCAAAAGCAGATGGTGGCACTTTGAAAGACCGCTGTGTTTTCTCCAAGGTCTGGGATAGTATGTGCATGTGAAGCATATGACTAAACAAAAAATGAAAGTAGCAGCCAAATGTAAAAGTGCAGGGGGAAAAAGATGGATGAAATCTGCTCCTTCTGTTATAAATATTAATGCAGATTTGCAGCCAACAAGCTTTTAAAGCTCATACCCTGAAATACGACTGACATTTCGCCGTTCGCTCTCATTGTTTTTAACTCACTTGGACAGACAGTGACAGCAGCTATTATAATCAGGAATCTTGAATACGGTGATGTGCTCTGTGGCTTTCAGTCAGCTACTCTGCTAATGTGTTAACAACAACTGGCAGCTGGATGCCAGGCAGCAACACCAGCAATACCTTCTGTTTCTGGGAGGACAGTCACGGGTTTGCATTGAGACTCTACGACCGTTTAGAGATCATAAAGAGGCCTGAGGTTCTCTGTTGTTGAAGGAAAAATTATGTTTTGTAATAAAATGAAATATAATCCTGTATTTATAACTAATGACTCATCATCATGTGATGAGTAACCGCTTATTTCATTTCATTGAAGAAAATAAGAGACATTCTGTACGAAATTATTTAACAAGAGTGACTAAGACTGACCTCCCATAATGCAAACTTATTATGCTTTTCACATTTTGCCACTTCATAACTGCATTTTTCTGGTTATTTAATTGAGATTATGCTAGATAAACAGGGTGAATACTTGTTCCAAAGGTTTCAAGGCATTTTTAAAGCATTCCCACAGCATAAGGCTGTGGTCCCAGAAAGATCTGGAAAAACTCAGCCACATTTAATGCAACAGCATCTAAACAGGTCTGCCTAACATCACTCCTCCAGCTGCAGCTGATCCAGATGCTGCTGCTGGTGTTCTGACTAAAACCAGGAGGATAGAGAACATCAGTTCTGCAGCCTCCACTGGCTCCCTGTGGCTCAGAGAATAAACAGTGAAATGCTGCTGTTAGTTTATAAATCACTGAACAGTTTAGCGCCACAACACATGAAAGATCTGCAGTCGTTGCATCAACCTCACCTCTCAGGTCTTGTGGTTCTGCTCTGCATCAGAACCAGAACCAAACATGGAGAAGCAGCATTCAGTTTTTATGCACCACAAATCTGGAACAAACTTCTAAAAAACTGCAAAACAGCTGAAACACTGAGTTCCTTTAAATCAGAGATAATAAACTTTTTGTTTGGAGTTATATTTGATTAATAACTGGAACATTGATTCATTCGAGTCTGGATTGCATTTTTTGCTGCCATTCTTATTTTATTAATTTATTGTGTTATATTTTTATGGCATAAAGCTCTTTTAACTAAGGTGTTGAAATGTGTAACAAACTTGAACACTGTGTGTTGGTCTGTGTGATGGGAAATGTTATTTCTTGTGCTGATGTCTCATGACTTGATCTAAAACTCTTGAAACCTGCAGCTCTACATCTTTCCCTAAAGCAGTTATCAAAAAGTCAAATATTATTAATATAAATAAAGACTCTGGACATGAATCTGTATTTAAAATAATCTTTGTCTTTTCAGTCATAAGAGACGTTCTTGACAGAATAACAGAATCATATTTTTATGCATTTGCTCAGAGTAAAGTTGAATTCTGCCAGGAGGTTTTGCTGGCTGACTGGTCTGATTTGATCCGGGCTCCATGTGGCTCTGAGTCGTGAGCAGGCAGCAGGTGTTGAACAGGGAATTTGGCTCAGGGCCTTTAGCTTCACCTGCCTTGAGCAGCTGTTTTAAATTATACCTGTGCCGGTCCTTTAATTTGGTTACATGGTCATTTGTTGAACAGCAGTTTAAAGTGACACAGCTCTGCTGGTTTCACACAGACTCAGAATCAGTTCTAGAAATGATTCAAGAAAAACTCACATCCAGTCCTTCAGAGCTGCTGCCCTGAAACTCAGCCCTGGTCCTTTGAATGTATTCTGATCTAGAACAATGCTTAAACCAGCTGGTGCAGCTTTTCCCCGAGCGCTACCTTTTTTAATATAGTGTTTGATAGCAGAGCGCAGCCGGAGAGCCCAGCAGGGATCTCACTGTTCCAGAATAGTGATGGATTCATTTTCCATGCGTTTGACGGATCAGTCTTAATTATCTCAGGTTCTGACCTTTGATCTGATCCCAGCTCAGGTCTCTTGGTGCCTTTGGTGTCTTTACACGTCGTACTGAATTATTCTGTCAAAGCTTGTAGGTGTGGACTTTTAGCTGGGTGGACCAAATATTACATTTGAAAGGGAAAAAAAAACAAAAACTAATGGCTTTTTTAGTCGTAAAATTTAATTTCTGGTTATTTTTGGTTCTTATGGATCAGTACTGACCAATAGAACATTGATACATTGAAAAAACATCAAACTTTATGAAGTATTTTGTCTACTTTCAAGCAAAAACATCCTTTTCACGCTTCAAGTAAAGCTCATTATTTACATATTTGCTTCTCAACTTTTCTCCAGGTCGGCTCTGCAGTGATACCTGAATAGTGTGTTTGTGTGACATAGAAAGTCATTCATGTAGAAACGGCAGTGTTACCTGTTCACCACAGGTCGGCTCTAAACCAAGTCTTTACCTGTTAAACGATCGTTGCTTTAGTTGGAGTTAACAGTCCCAACATGTCTGTTCAAGTCATCTCTATTTAGCTCAACTGGTTCCTTTGTCCACCTCTGCCTCAGTATTCAAGCTCCATGGTTCCATTGTTCTAACTTTCCTTTCATTGTTTCCGTCTCCATACTCCTTGGCCTGTTTGCCTCATAACCTGTGAGTTTGGATTTTTATTAAAATCCTCAAAATGCCTTTTTCAAGTGTCTGCCTGCGCCTTGACCATGCTGCACCCACAAACATGGCACTGTGTTGGATGAAATCCCACAAAACCCTATTACAGTTTGTGTTTGCAAAGTTAGAAAATGTTAAAATAAACTTCAGAGTTGAAATACTTTTGCTAAAGGCAACTTGTCAGCAGATCATAGTTCACTTTAATCCCATGGTCTGCTTAAATAAACAGCTCTTCTTCATCAGAAACTCTTGATCTTTTTAAAACACTTTCTAGCATCTCTTCTCCATCATGTTCTGGAGCTCCAGTCCTACAGCAGATAAATATCAGTTTGGGTCAGATTTTATTCAAATCCGTGGATTCTTCTAATCACATTTAAACATTGTCTTTCACTTTATAATGAAGCATGATGAAGTTTAAGTAATGAGGCGCCACTGAGAGGCCCTTGTGCAGCTTTTCCCAAGTCCTTTAACTCGGAGCCTTGACCTTTTTAACTAGCAGAATTAATTGGGCTGAGCTAACCTTTCAGAGCCTATAGCTGGAAAGTAAAACCAGCGTTCCCGGGTCGCCTCATTATACCACACTGGCTTTGGAGTGTGAGCGATCTTTTTCCTATATAGTTTGGGAACGCACAGGCCGTTCGGCAGATCAGGAGGGGAAAGAATTTCAGGTCAGTCCAACTGAGTCAGATATTTTAAGAAAGCCGGGTCCGTAAGACCTGGTGGTGATCGGGAGGCGGCTGGGCGGTGATACGCTTCACTTCTCTGAGTTCATTATTAAAAGCTGTTTAAGAAGCAATTACTGAAAAATAGCTGAGCTTGCAAAAACAACTACAAAGTATTTATGGATGAGTCACGTGAGAAATGTTAAATTGTTAAGGAGCCTAAAAGTTTAGCACATAGAATAAGCAACATTTTAAGGCAACATTTCTAAAACTGCTTATACTCTATTATGTGCTTGTAAATAACATTGAGCAACCCTGCAAAATAAAAAGGTACATAGGAATGTAGTTAGGAATGCATGTGTGTAAAAAATATAAAGACGCATCAGCTTTACGCCTTACACAGATCCAGGAGGCTCAGGGTGAATTTAGACACTGAACAGCAGAAAGAAAAAGAAGAAGGTCAAACTTACAAGGAGCAAAAGCAGAAAATGATTATCACCATAAACACATACCAGTCTGGTCATTCTTTCCTGCTCCTTCCACACCTTAAATACTTCTAGAATGTCACATCCACACAAAAACACACTTTCACACACTGTGGCAGCACTCAGCGCAGCAGGGTAGGAAGCTTTGTTTATAGGAAGTATAATAAAGGCCTGGCTTAGTGCAAATTGATCATCTACCCCTTCCACTCCCTGGAAGTCCGGCCCTCAAACAAAGAATTAAAATCCATCAAATTGTGAATCCAATATATGACTGATATATATATATATATATATATATATATATATATATATATATATAGTTAACTACTCCCCACCCCGAGACTGGGTATGCAGCCCCAGTAATGAACGAACTATCAAAGCTGAACGAGACAGCAACTGACCTGAGAAAGAGAATCGTGGCCCGAATGAACACCAGGCAACCCAGGCAATTACAACGGCTGAGTGAAGTACCATCAGAAAGTCTCATTCAAGATGTGAATGCAGCATTGAGAACAATCCCTACCAACACCATAACAGAAACCAATGAGCTGATATACAACTCAGCATCAGTGATCCTTGAAATGCTCGGCTATAAGAGCAACTATGAGACTGAACAATACTGGAAAGGCATATGGGAAAGGGAGGCGTCCCACAACAGCAATGCACAGTGGCTAACCTCTCTACGAGAGGACCACAGCAACCTCCCTGAACAAGCCCCGGTAACCATCACTGTGGCACAAGGAAAGGAGCCAAAGCCAAATGCCTCCAACGAATAAGGCAAGTCCTGAGAAGCCAGCTCAATGGCAAGAACAAGATCCGTGCAATAAACAATATTGCAATACCCTGCCGGAATAATTAGCTGGCCAATGGAAGAGATTTCCTGATATCAGGAAATCCTACCAATGGCTGGAGAAAGCTGGACTCAAGGACAGCACAGAGGCCCTCATCCTGGCCGCCCAGGAACAGGCACTAAACACCAAGTGGCGGGCATAGTGTACAGGAACATCTGTGCCGAATATGGACTGGAACCCCCGAGGTCAAAGTGGGGAACACCCCCAAAGGTGGTGGAGAATGACCGAGCTAAGATCCTGTGGGACTTCCAGATGGTAATGGCGAACCAACCGGACATTGTGGTGGTGGATAAAGAACAGAGGAAAGCCGTTGTGGTGGATGTAGCAATACCAAGTGACCACAACATCAGGAAAAAGGAGCACGCGAAACTGGAGAAATACCAGGGCCTCAGAGAGGAACTGGAGAAGGCCTGGAAGGCCTCGGGGCAGTCACCCCCAAACTGGAGCAGTGGCTCAAACAGATCCCAGGAACAACATCAGACATCTCAGTTCAGAAATGTGCAGTTCTAGGCACAGCCAAGATACTGCGCAGAACCCTCAAGCTCCCAGGCCTCTGGTAGAGGACCCGAGCTCAGAGGATGAAAGAGACCACCCACGGAGGGTGAGAAGGGAATTTTTTATTTTTTATATATATGTATATGTCAATATATATCTACAAAACCCAACTAGAGGACATGGCTTAGGAGCAAATATTTTTGCTTGAGATGTCTTGAACTATTTCTTAGCTGTTATGGTAACAACTGATTAAAATAAAACCAATGAGAGCGTCGCTCCAGTTTTAACTGTAACCTGACACACATCAGCTGTCTCTGTGACTTGGTTTAGTCCAACTTATTGCATCTGGTTGGGAATTTGTTCTGTCGTGACACTTTAATATGAATGTTAGTGACTACACAAAGTGTTTGCGTGTGTTTGTGCACGAAGCTGACATGATACATGCTGGCTGAGGGCTGCCCCGAAGCTGCTGCATTTCTAAACTCCTGGGGTGTGTTAGTAACACATCTGTCAAATCTGTTGAAAGTGCTGCAGTCCGACCTGCAGTGGCACAATAATGTTTTGGTTTTGCCAATGTTCAGAGGGCAAGTACGGGGCAGACACAGTGTGATCAGGGAAAGTCATGGCACCATGGATTTACTGAACTCAGCAACTAGCAGAGCAGAAGCTGTGACCAACCACAGTTTTGTTCACAGTTTCTGCATTCTTGTCAGTGGGAGAAAATGCATCCAAAGTGTCACATGCTTCCCCCTGTTTGCTGCATGCACAGAGCCATTCTCTGAACTGGCTGATAGGAGCATTTAGCTGCACCATGCTCGAGTTATTTCTGAGGCTGTGATGAGCATCTCCTGTGTAACAGAAGATGCTCCTGATCTGGGAGAGTCCTCTTACTTCAGGTAAAGTTCATTAATAAATCACTGGATTGGAAACATGTCTGGGAAACATGCTTAAAACATGTGTAACCATTAGTACAAAACACTCTTTTGAACTCAGCAGTTACTACATGTGGATGCAACTGTTACAGGTCCCAAGTGTCAGGACTGCTGACAGCAATGAGCACAATCTGAAAGGAAAGGAAAGTCAGCAATGACGACCGAAGCACTGCCTTTAGCATCCAGATGCCGTCTACAGTGTACAATATTAATGTTTTACATTACCACTGTCTTATAAAACTGGTTTACTTGTCTCACAAGTAGTTAACTTCACACATTACCCTTTTCACATTTCCATCCTTCACTTGACAACGTGGGTATGGAGTGTCAAACAGGACAAATCAACAGTTTTAAAGCTTTACTGCTTTTAGCTGTACATAACTGGCATAAGCATCAAAATGTACTCTGATTTTAACTGAATACTGATCAGAATCAGAATTACAAGACTTACAAAACAAATACAGAATTTAACTTAGCATTGTTTCAACTTTAACCTCAAATAAGTGTGTCTGGACTCACTTTACTCTCATCCTCTGAGCTACTTTATGAGTCAACAAGCAACTTGCACCGAATATTATTCAAACAAATGCAAAACTCCTAAAACCCGGAGTTAGTTAGATACCACGGCCTTCTGATCGCCTCCTCCCCCCGGTACTTTCCCGGCACCGGTTGGCATGTTGCAAAATTTACCCTTGCCTGAAAAAACTGGCAACTGTTGGCAAAATGGTGCAAAGAAAACCGAAACACAGTGAAGCCTTGGTGTGGTGTACTAACCTGAAGGATAATAATATAAAAGTCTGCAGACAGAAGCAGCCAGGCTGCGTCTGAAGCAAACCGGAAGTCCGGCCCACACCCAACCCGGAAGCAACGCCCCCCAAATAAAGGTTCCGCTTCGCCACTACTGCTCCCATCACAATAAAGCACTGTTGATGCAGGCAGATTAACATAACGAAATACCAACAAAATATCATTTGTTAATTTACAAAAAAGAAAAAAAGCTGAATAAATTATATATGAAAATATTTCAAAATTATAAAACAACCAAAACAACTTGTGGCATTTTTAGGTGCATAGAACAAATATCCAAACTGCTAAAGCAACATTTCACTATGTGTTTGTGAGTAACAGTGGTAACATCATTGCCTTTTACAGGATAAAATTAATGGCTAACTTTTGGAGTTGCACATTTTGCATATGTTTGTTTAATTTCTGCACTGCATTCAAAAATCAAGCAGCACTTAACACACGGAGGAGCAGCCAGGGCCTTTGAGTTCAGCAGATGGGAGCACTTTGCTTGTGCTTTTAATATTGAGAAGAATATGTGACTAACCGTGACAAAGCCAGGAAAAAAATCTCCCCATCAGAGATTTACAAATTCTGAAAGTGTGGATTCTAAGTTTTCTAATGATGTCAAACAAAATAAAAAGAAATAAAAAATAAACCTGATCAGCTGTCTGGTGGAGTTTACAAAGGCAGCTCATTTAAAATATTTAAAATGAACTAATAACTAGCGATGGATCTTTGAAGAGGAGTTACAAAATATCCACTTTGGAAATGTAAATTTCTTCTTGGAGCTGCTGGTCCTGACCAGATCAAGTCATTCCTCCAAACTTTAGTGATGTGGATAATTTTTAATGTATTGCTGAACATTCTAAGAAGTTATATACTGATTGACATCAAATGTCAACTTAAAGAAGTTTTTAAAAAAAGCAACATTTCATCTCTTAGTGATGTTCTTTTGATGTCATAACCTGAAACTGAACTCACTGAAGATAAAAACATCAGTAAACACATTGTATGAAATACACACTGTACTAATTTTTGACCCACTGTCAGGTCACATACTGTGTAACACAGAGCCGAGGCACAGTGAGAAATCTCTGCACCACTTGATTGAGGTTGAGACCTGTCTCTTTCTTCTGTAGAGCCAGCAGATCAGCAGATTGCTTTCTTCCCCTTTTCTTATCCGCTTTTAAAATTAATACCAGCTTTTATCTTTTCTGCACAATTAGTTTTAGAAGCAAATCCTTTGTTGTATCTGGTCTAAGAATTACATGGATATGCAAACTCTGGTTTGTGGAGATTGTACAAACACACAGTTAACTTTTAACATCTATTGGTTACAAGTGTCATTTTTTCAAAATGCAATGCTTTTTTAATATGCTGTATGTATCTGTTTTTATTTTGCTCACTGTGGGACAAATAAATAAACTTTCTGCATCTACTCTACATCACATTTCTATTAAGATATAAAATGGTAATGAATAAAATGTTGCCATTATGTCACATGATGTCCTTCTAAAGTTTTCTTTTATTGTCTCATTTACTTTTACATCAGATGAATATTTTCTACATTTAATAGAATAATATTAATTAAGCAACATTTCATCTAAGTTTGTTTCTCCACTTTTAGGTGCATGAAGTAGATTCTGTTTTATAGATTTATCTGCAACTACAAGCTTTAAATCCCTGAAATAATTAGAAACACTGTCAATAAAATGTTATTTTGTTCAGCCACGTCTGCCACACCAATGCAATCAAAGATGCATAACATCAGTTTTCCATCAAGTTGTTCGTGAAACTTGGTGGTCTATGGGAGACACAGCAGCCCAAACAAAGTTCATCCTCTCTGTCAAGAGGCTGATCGGGTTTGAAGCTGGAGCCTCACCACAAGTGCAAACTGTTCTCTGAGCATCTATTTCTGGGCTTCACATGACATTTAATGCTGCAGTGCCTACAAGTGTTGTTTTTTTGTTTTGTTTGTTTTTTTTTGGAATATAAAAAAAAAAGTGTTATGATCAGGAGAGCTGACATAAAGCTGACACGGCTGAAAAAATGTTCAGCTTAGTCACTAAATCTTACTGTGATATAACTGAGCACCAGCTCTCTCTGTGGATTTTAAGGACCAGCTAAGAACAGAAAAGCACTGAGGAAACCAAACATCAGTGTTGGAACGTGAAATCTGTTTGTTTCTTTTGTGATTTGCCATTTCTGAGTGAGTTCCTTTTCTTTAGGAGATTGAAAAATAAATGGCCTCTTGTCCTCCTGCTAACTTGTCAGAGACATCTCATCCCGCTGCTCTTCTTCTCCAAACAAACATGTAATCTCCATGTCTCATACGAATGCAGTCCCGCTTTCACCTTTTCACAGTGACACCATGTTTAAAGCCAAAGCATCAGTCTTGTCACTTGTTCGCAGGTAAACAGTCTGGAATGAAGTTTGCTGTCTGGATCTGATACTGTGGAGTCAGGGAGCTTTATAAACAAAAAGCTTGTGCAGGCGTCAAACACCTGCAGACATTTGATGCCTTAGGAATGACATTTGGTTGTCATGGATGTATTTATATACTATATTTTTCTGAATCAATATACTGGTTATAAAAGTTTGCAAATTTAAACTAGCAGATGCATCATGACATTCCACTTAGATTCAAACATACATGATTTTGTAGGTATTTTGGAGATAAACAAAGAAAATACATACAATATAAAACAGGATATATGCAGAGGAGAGTGAAGGAAAACTGAACACAGCTGTGCTGCCGTCTGCCATCTGATTCCAGGCATGAAACAAAACAGCAGGAAGTGAGAAAAGCAACGGAAGCAGATCCCAAAACCATGGACCATGACCGTAAACACGTTCCACAAATACAACACAAGAACAGGTGCATTCTTTATTTTGTTTGACTATCAGAAAGAAGAGTCTGTAATGGCTGACATGAACCGCCAGGGATTATCTGCAGCATGAAGCCCTGAAGGCGCTGCTAGCTTCAGCAGGCATTACGCTGCATGCTACTTATAAATGCTCTTAATTTAAATTCCATGTAGGTCTGAAAATGCATCAAATGTTACAGTTTTGGTCTTTAATCCAACAGAGCCTGCTAGACTCTCAGGTGTGAAAACACTCAACTTTTAATTAGCAAAAAGTATCATGAAAACCATCCATCAGTTTATTCACTTCCTTTAGTTTTATTACACAAAACAAAAAAATCCTCAGGTTTGTGGTTTCAGTGTATTTCCAGGGATTTAAAAGCCTATCAAAACATCCTTTACATTTAAAAAGAATAATAAATTGTGCAGATGCATTTGCAGAAAAATGTGAAAACAGGATCGATTATTGTTCTCATTTCTTGTTCCTAAACATTTTGGGCACATCTGCAGTGCAAGAATATTTCATCCAACTTCATATGAGAGAATAATTCTGACTTTCTGTGTCAGAAAATGTCAAAAATAACAACAGTCTCACAGTCAGTCATATCCTGAGACCAATAATCTGCAGAACCTTTGCTGAATTCAAATGCTGCCACCAGCTTCTGCATTATAGATGTCACAGCAGTACCTTCCTTCCTAGTGTTGCTCCTCCAAATCCAATGTGGCTCTTTGCTGATATTTTTTTTTAATATACGAGCACCTTGGGAGCAAAGACAAACACATTTCCAAAGCAGCAACCTTTTTAATTGTTTTTCACATCTGGATAGGATCCTTTTGGGAATATTAACAGGCTCTTATGAATGGGAATGTTTCTCAAATGAGGGAAGGATAAGGAACGCTTCAGGAACAATTTTTCAAACTGGTTGCTGATTTCTCCTCTCATGCAGCTGTTGGATGTTATCAGTTCAGTTCACAGCATATTAACCAGACTCCCCAGGGCCTCATGAACTCCTCATTCCTACCAACACAACCTGAGGGGTTTTTAAAGACATTTCCTGTTTCAAGAAGAACAGCAGCAGCGGTGGTATGAAACAAAGATCCACTCAGCTCCACTGTGGCTTTTTTGTTTATTCACCAAGTTCATTTTTAACATGGGAGGTAATTCTTACTCTGCATGTCTGCACTGCTTTATCAGCTGATTCATGCCGGAGTCATCCTGGAATTGGAACTATTAATGGGCGGAATTCAGCCTGACTCGGTAATTATGGGGTAGACATTGTTTATCCAAACAAAGGAAATGCACTGCTCTGTTTGCATGCTCTTTAGGGCCTAATGACTATTTGTCATGTGTAATTACACTGTCAAGTGGCTCACTGACATTCTTGGCTTCACAAAATTCCAAGCTTTCACCCAAGCATGGGAATCAATCCTCTTCCAAATTGTGTGCCACCTTTTGTCAGAACAATTCGACTTGAAGAAAAATAAAAAAAAAGCACAATTCTACTTTATATGCTAAAGATTTAGTCCAGGTAAGAATGCCTTATCTATATGCAAATTATAAGTTATCAACTTCAATAACTGTTGAATGTCTCCAAACATGCTCCTGCCTTCATTTGTCAGGCTGCCAGGGTGGCCCAGTTTTTAATGCAAAGCATTTAATCTTTAGAGAGGTGGCAGCAAACACAGACAAATAGTCTGTGGAAGAAGGAGCGGGTAGTTAACAACACACATTGCCAGCGATGATAATGAGTTTTGTTTGTGTTGCCCACTTCATCTTTTTAACAAATGATAAAAAAAACGGCTCGTCAAAGGAAAATGAGAAACACTTCTGTAATGCTAATTGTAGTTTTCTCTTTTCAACATTCTGCAGCTCTGGGAAAGAACAGAGGAGGAATCCCTGAGAGACAAAACGCTGTTCAACAAACATCTGCAAACAATCAGAAATGCACAGGCACACACACACACACACACACACACACACACACACACACACACACACACACTGATGACCTGCTTCATATTGTACAGGTTATTTCTCATTGCTTCAGGGAAGCTTCTTGTAAACCAAATACATAAAAAAGTCAATGACATCAGTCAGGAAGAAGACTGAATCTTACTATTTATTGCATGTTGACGCCGACAGACAGATGCACTATAAGGAAAATTGGTGTTAGATATTAGAGCTGAACAAAATCTATCGGACATTGCCAGGTCCAACATTCTGCAGCTGTTAAGGGTTTGGAGAGGTTTTATACTGTTAGAACATTTTCTTCAGGCCATTGATGGCCTTGGTCTGTTTGAAGGACTTTAGATGGTGTGGATGGTCATATGTATGTCACTACATGTAAAAATGGCTTCTATGGCTTTTTGGTTTTGTTGACCAACTCTGGTTGACTCTGAACTTTTTAAAGAGCCTTTATTTCTTCCCCTTTACTGGGAGGCAGGGGCAGCAGACTTCCCAACCCAAGGCCTTCCCAGGCCAGCTGTGAAACGAAGGGCCATCCAGAATGTCCTGGTCCATCCGTCTCCTGCTCTGTTTCCCTCATACTGCAGAGATACTTCAACTCCTCCACATGGAGCAGGACCTCATTCCTGACCCATTGAAGGCATCTTTTCTAGCTAATTGCCATGATGTTGGTTAGAGGCACAGATACGTCTTGTCTGCTTTACAGCTCTTCACACTGCAGCACTACAATCTGATGAAGCCAAGAGAACCACCACATCTACGAAAAGCAGAATCAACAGTTAGGTTGATTCTGCCCATAAAGTTATTGAACAGAATCTATGACAGAGGTCAACCTCCACACCAGTCACACTGGGAGCCAACAACCTGTATCAGGGGCCCTTGGCCCCTTAAGGGCCCCTCACAGGATGCCTTCTCCTAGGCCACAAAACTCAAAACAGGTGAACTGGGTGGGTGAACTCCCATGCACCCGAGAGGATAGGATGGAGCTGGTCCAGTGTTCCATGACCAGGACAAAAACCACAATGTTCCTGCTGAATCTGAGGCTCGATGCTCCTCTGCTGGCCCCTGAATGGACATTTCCCAGCAGTATATTCTGATCCCAAACCTAAATTAAATATTTACAGTTGATTTTGAGATTTGGTCCAGATTCCCAGCTGTATTTAAAGTTGTGAAAATCAGAATAACAGAGCCTTAGAGAGGTCTTATAATGAGCGCTGCAATGCTGTCCTTCAGTACAGTAAGCTACATACAGTAAGACCCTTACAGAGTCTGCAGACTGCAGCTTGGTGTTGAACCACAAACACGTCTCTCTTTGCTTCCTCAAATGATTGGAACTGAAATGTCCAGGCGTCCAAACGTTGAGGTGTTAACATTGTCAAACTGACAAGAAATTGCTCAAACACTTTTTCCTCAACTTCTTTCAAAATGTATTATTTCCATAAAGCTCCCTATGTGAAAAGAATGAACAGGCCAACATCTACTTGATTGCTCTGTAATTATGTGCTGTAAGAAGTAGAAGCAGGAAAAGGCATGGGGAACGGAAAGAGAAGAATCAGCCGGTGTCGCTGAAGTGTGACAGAATCCAGAGGTATCACTGCTCCGGTTCTGCTTCTGCTTATGGAGCGAGAGGCTCACTTGCTTTACATACTTTAGAGATCCAAATTATACGCCTTACTTTAAAGTCAAAATGTGTGCTTGCTACAGGAAATGCATGTGGGCTGTCCAGACTGGATATTGGTTTCTTGCCAAGAAATTCAATTGCAGTTTCAAGGATTTTCAGTCCCTTTATCTAAAACTCAAGATGTTCTAAAAGCTCAAAAATACATTGAATTTCAAACATTTTGATGTTTAGCTCGACATTTATCTTCATCTAAATTTTAAGATGAATAGGACTGCACTTAGTCTTTTTCTAACATTCTATTTCTTTTTACCAACATTGACAAAATCCAACAAATAAGACAACCATTAATCACATTCTTCCTGTTAGAGGATCCAGAATGGAATCAGTAACCAAAATTCCCCATGAACTATTAGTTTATGCGTCTAATGCCAGCATCTTGGGCATGATGAGAGCAGAAGCTGATGTAGTGTTGTAGTGTTTATCCCCGCCTCAATGCACTGACGTTATTTTTTTACACCCATAAGTTAAAGGCTGTTGTGTCGCTAACACCGAAGTAGCATGAAAAACAAGCAGGTGAATATATAACACACATCAACCATGTAAAAATCTCTTGTTAAACCTGTAATTGCTTTCCATTTATGTGTCTGTTTTACTCCTTTTCATTTATTTAAAATATTTAATAGCAAATAATTTGAAGGAAAGCAATTTAACTGCTAAATGCCAAAATGTTCAGGTAGGTTTTAGCCTCCCAGCGGTCGACCTGACTGACAGAGAGCCTCAGTAGATAATTTTAAATAACAGCTGCTGCATAAAGGATTTCCTCCAGGTTCCAGCTCTGCAGCTCTCCACTGAGTGGTTCATTACAACCAGCAGCTCCACAGGACTCAGCCATTTTATGTGTAGCCATTAAGATAGAAGAATAGCTGAAAGTTTCCTTTATTCTACACAAAACTTAATACGTTTAATATTAAATCTAGACCAACATCTGACTTGGTGGCTTCTTTATGCTAATTTTAATTCTTCCTCATTTTCTCTTCGTAATAAAGAAGCAAATTAGTTTCCAGATGTTGGAATGATTTCTATGACCCTGAGTTTCTGCACTGCCTGTTTCCTAGTAAGGAAGAACTGAGCCAATCTGATTTTCTGCTATGGGAAAAACTAAATCAGGCCTTCATATGAAAATATAATGGTCAGATTTTTGCAGTAACAAATAAGCAAACTTCTACTCAGGGGTCTGGAGAGGAGAGCCATGTGTGATCAGATTTAGGAGGAGCAGTTCAGTTTTCATCCTGGATGTGAAACAGTTTACACGGGTTTGTGGACTTTCAGCAGGGTTCCTCTGGGGTTCCTATGGGGTTCCTCTGAGGTTCCTCTGGGGTTCCTATGGGGTTCCTCTGAGGTTCCTATGAGGTTCCTATGGGGTTCCTATGGAGTTCCTCTGAGGTTCCTCTGAGGTTCCTCTGGGGTTCCTATGGAGTTCCTCTGAGGTTCCTCTGGGGTTCCTATGAGGTTCCTCTGAGGTTCCTCTGAGGTTCCTATGGGGTTCCTATGGAGTTCCTCTGAGGTTCCTCTGAGGTTCCTCTGAGGTTCCTATGGGGTTCCTATGGAGTTCCTCTGAGGTTCCTCTGAGGTTCCTCTGAGGTTCCTCTGGGGTTCCTATGGGGTTCCTCTGAGGTTCCTCTGAGGTTCCTCTGGGGTTCCTATGGAGTTCCTCTGAGGTTCCTCTGAGGTTCCTCTGGGGTTCCTATGGGGTTCCTCTGAGGTTCCTCTGGGGTTCCTATGAGGTTCCTCTGAGGTTCCTCTGAGGTTCCTATGGGGTTCCTATGGAGTTCCTCTGAGGTTCCTCTGAGGTTCCTCTGAGGTTCCTATGGGGTTCCTATGGAGTTCCTCTGAGGTTCCTCTGAGGTTCCTCTGAGGTTCCTCTGGGGTTCCTATGGGGTTCCTCTGAGGTTCCTCTGAGGTTCCTCTGGGGTTCCTATGGAGTTCCTCTGAGGTTCCTCTGAGGTTCCTCTGGGGTTCCTATGGGGTTCCTCTGAGGTTCCTCTGGGGTTCCTATGGGGTTCCTCTGAGGTTCCTCTGGGGTTCCTATGGGGTTCCTCTGAGGTTCCTCTGAGGTTCCTCTGAGGTTCCTCTGGGGTTCCTATGGGGTTCCTCTGAGGTTCCTCTGGGGTTCCTATGGGGTTCCTCTGAGGTTCCTCTGGGGTTCCTATGGGGTTCCTCTGAGGTTCCTCTGAGGTTCCTCTGGGGTTCCTATGGAGTTCCTCTGAGGTTCCTCTGAGGTTCCTCTGGGGTTCCTATGGGGTTCCTCTGAGGTTCCTCTGGGGTTCCTATGGGGTTCCTCTGAGGTTCCTCTGGGGTTCCTATGGAGTTCCTCTGAGGTTCCTCTGAGGTTCTTCTGAGGTTCCTCTGAGGTTCCTATGGGGTTCCTCTGAGGTTCCTATGGGGTTCCTCTGGGGTTCCTCTGAGGTTCCTCTGGGGTTCCTATGGGGTTCCTCTGAGGTTCCTATGGGGTTCCTCTGAGGTTCCTCTGGGGTTCCTATGGAGTTCCTCTGAGGTTCCTCTGGGGTTCCTATGAGGTTCCTCTGAGGTTCCTATGGGGTTCCTATGAGGTTCCTCTGAGGTTCCTATGGGGTTCCTCTGGGGTTCCTATGAGGTTCCTCTGAGGTTCCTCTGAGGTTCCTATGGGGTTCCTCTGAGGTTCCTCTGAGGTTCCTCTGGGGTTCCTCTGGGGTTCTTCTGAGGTTCCTCTGGGGTTCCTCTGAGGGTTCCTATGGGGTTCCTCTGCGGTTCCTATGGGGTTCCTCTGAGGTTCCTATGGGGTTCCTATGGGGTTCCTATGGGGTTCCTATGGGGTTCCTATGAGGTTCCTATGGGGTTCTTTGGAGTAAGGAACCAGTTGCGGTGGCTCAGGCATCTGGTTAGGATGCTCCTGGTCACCGTCCTCTTGGTGAGGTGTTGCAGGCCTGTCCCACCGAGCGGAGACCAAGAGGACGACCCAGGACACGCTGGCAGGACGATGGCTCTCTACTGGGAATGCCTGGCCTTCCCCTGGAGGAGCTGGCCCCAGTGGCTGGAAGGATGAAGTCTGGATGCAAGGACGGATGGACAAACAAAATGCTCACCTCTGGTTAACTCTCTGCTCTCACTCCTGGGGCCAATTTAGAGAAATGGATTGATCCTCCATGCAATTGTTAGTATGTCTGAGATTTGCTTCAAACTTGAACATTAATGTTAATTATGCATGCATTTAATTTCTTCTTTGGATTTTAGTTTGAGTAGATTTTCTAGGAACTTCTCATAGTAATGTGAAAAACATCCATTACTAAACACAGTAGAGGAAGTGTGATGCTGTGGGCCTGAGTATCTTCCCATTTCCTGTGAATCATTTTAGATTTGCAGGTCTAGATTACAATAAATGCAACAAGATAATCTGGTCAATTTACCCAAATAAATGAACATGGGTCATTTATTTATAAGGATTATAAGAATAAATCACGAGTAAAAACATAATTTCTCAAAAAAAAACCCCATCAAAACCAATATTTAAACTGGAATATGAAATTGATTTCTTAGTCTTTTTTTTTTTTTACTTTATTTCTAACTACTTATGTGCATCTCTCTTTTTGGAGGCCATGTTTTAATTAAAACTTATTTATGTTCACTATTCTTGAACTTGCAACATTCCTGTATCTTTTTCTCTCTGGTTATGACTGATTGACTAAATGAATCAAATTAAAAACTTCACTGTAATATTTGTGCAGCTATAAACTGGACAGGCTTTTCCTGATGAAAGAGAAGCACCATTTCCATCTGTTTTAAACATCCTTTCACCTCTTCCTGGACATAAAGGCTTAGTGTGAACCTGTTGAGATGGACTTGCCAACACATGCCTGCTGAGAAGTGCCTGGCTGCCTATTCTTCCATCTGTCTGCCTGCAGAAATCCCATCCATAAAGGCAAATTGTCACCAGAATCCAGAAGAGGAAAAGTCTTTTTTTCCCATTCTCCTTGAGCGTCAGGGAGTTGCATATATCTAATACACTTGAAGGCAAAAATGGTTGTGATCCAATGAGTCCGAGGCAGATGATTTAAGCCTTAGAAGCCCCGAGAGCTCCAGTCCTTATCTGGTCCTCGTTCCCTCAGCAGACGGCAGGAACGTCTCCTCCAATCATCTGTGCTGCAAACACTCTTATCTCTGCCTTTTTGCATAGCCTCTTCATGCACTCAGAAAATTGAGCTACATTTCATTTTACTGCATGTTAACACTTTTATCTTAAAAAGCAACATATGATGCAAGGATTTGAGATAAAAATGCATTTTATATCCATCTAAATCTTTATGTTCTGTGTTTATTTCTTTTTTTTTTAGAATCGTAGGTCAGCCTTGACATAAGCATTATTTTTGAATACATTAAAAAATCCCTCATGCAAATGCAATTTGTCCATCAAATAATCATTCCTGAATGTTCCATGAACTCTTTTCCACAACAAAAGTCAATAGTGAAAGAAAGAAAGATGCTTCAAAGCTAAAATGTGGGGAAACATTTTTCCTCATTTCTCTGCAAGAAAGGGAGGCAAACATTAGATGTGATTTGTCTCTTAACACATCAGTGATGGAATGTTTCTGAGGCAGGGAGGCGATGTGACTAAGCCTCCTTACATATGGTGTTATCCAATTAACTCGTCACGTATTGTTGAGTGCTGCGGTTAAATGTTACAAATACACAAAATTAGATCTTGCTGGATATTATAAAAACACAGAGTGCTGCTGCAGATGTCTGCAGGAAATGTGATGCAAAATCTCTTTGTCTCCTTTGTGTATGACAATGAATAGTAAACAGGATTACTGTGATTTTGTGCAAAATAAAAAGAAATAGCTGGAGTTAGAGGTGTTATTGTGTAATCTTTTCCTAGAGCAGTTACAAGGAGGAGATGGCTTACAAATTAAAATAGCCTGAGTTCCCTGGCAAAGGCAATAAATTTACTTTGCAATCTTTCAGTCATGTACCATAGATGGTCTGGTAATAATAAATATATTAAGGTATGCTCTCTGCAACCTTCCAAAACCAAGTAGCTTTTCCACCAGTTCTTCTAAAGAAACTACTTTAGCTTTGTCTCATAAAAAAATCATAAAAATTATTTCCTGTGCCCTGATTGTCTTTCTTTTTATTTGAAATTTTGTGCAGAAATAGATATAAGGAGACATTAAAAACTGTTACAAGTGGGGGGTTTATTACATTTTTAGTTAAAACATTGACCAGTTCTTTGTCCTTTTTGGCCAAAGTTATTCAGAGGGCCTGAGGCTCCATTATCCTTCAGAGCTGCACCACTTTATGACATGTTGTCAGAGTAAAATAGGAAGGCTTGTGTTTTCCTGTATCTGGTTGTTTTAACAAAGGAAACAAAATAAAGGTCCTCCGATTCAATCCTTTCTGTTTCTTCTCTTTCGGTCGCAGTGAATCATCGCTCTGCGTTTAATTTGATCCTTACACCAACTTCATGCTGCGATTTGGTCTTCCTTTCAGCCCAGCCTCTCCAACCTCAGCATCCTTACATCCTTCTATTAAAATATAATCATTGTCTCTCCTAAGCATCTCCAAACCTTCTCAGTCTGCCCTTTTTGCCACAGCAACCAACATGATCTGTCCCTCTGTTGTCCTCATCCTGACTCCATCCATCTCCATCAGTCCCAAAGAAAATCTCCACATCTTGAGCTCTGCAGCCTCCAGTCTCTTGTTTCCTCATGGATCTTGTCTCTAAACCAGTAGTGCCCAGTATGCCGTATGTCTACTGGTTGATCGCAAAGGGAGTTTAGTTCTGCTTCTATGTCGAGTAGATCGCCTCCAATTAACTAAAGCTAAATAAGAGAAAGAGTCTAACAAAGAGTGTCAGAGCTGGTTAGTGTAAGTAGCATAAAACTCTTCCATGTGAAATAGGAGGAGGATCTTTTTCCTTATGTCATTTTCTAAGTGCATTTGACTCGTCAGTCAGTCTGTCCTTGCTATTCCAAAGAAGAGAAATATGGAGCAGCATTTTCCCACATGAAGATAATGAAGTCTAAATACCGTTCTACCACGGTCCAGTACATACCTCCACCTCTCCTCCTTTCCTCCTTTCTTTCCTCTACTTGCTTCCTGCTCTCACTCCAGATCACAACATCAGCTGCAAACGTCATAATCTGTGGGGATGATAATCTCACCTTCAGCTTTATGGAGTTAATATCAGTTGAGATGTTCTGGAGAAATCACAAGTTTATCATTTTAAATGAAAAGTAAATTTCAAAACTGAATTATTACCCTGTCACTGACCAAATAAGGAAAGTTATTGATACCAGCACCATATAAAGATGGTAGAGGCAATGAGCTAACAGATACCACATATGGAAAGTAAACGTGGTAAAAAAAAAACAGCATTGAAAAGTTGAAAGGTTTTACCTTTCGATGCATGGTGCCCGTTTTGTCTGCAAAAGAGACTTCCTGATATAAAAGATGATCAGGAAGTCTTCTGTGATTCAGAAACCTTCCACATGATTTGCAGCTTTAAATGAAACTCTCCACTGTTCAACTGAAGCCATTTGTCCTGAACCTTTCCCTCTGAAGCTTCCCCTCATCAGTACTTTGAAGACCGCCATCAGTCATACGCATCATTCTGCATCACAGTGATCACTACCATTCTGGAAACCTTAGCTCACTGTGTATCCTAAAAAGCACCAGTCTTTAAAAATCCCTGAATTTTTCTTGTGGCTGTGATCCACATACAGAGCCGCTTTGCTCTCTGAAGAGTCTTTCTTTCTGCGTTGTAGAATAAACAGATGTAGAAATTCTGCTTTTCAACAGTTTTGCACAAACAAAATCATTCATGGTTCCACCTGAATGATTATTTTTTTCTTTACCCGCCTCCAGTAATTGTCACATTCTTTCACAGAGTATACCACACTTTCCTTGGTAACAAGTCATACAAAATATCCTTTCACTAACTGGAAGCAGCATTACATTATAAAGTGATATAGAAGCATCCTGGTTGAAGCACCATGACTGTGGCTTTGCTTCAGAATAATATATTCCTGCAGAGAGTAATCAGAAAACAACAGTTTAATCCTCTCAACTTCAATGGCAGCACTGGGACACTAAATCATTTTCATTATTAAAGCACACAAGAGTCGGCTGCATGCTGAATGCACAATGCATTTTCACCACAATGGATACATTAGACCCAAAGGAACAAGCAAGAGAGACTCATACAGCCATTCAGAGCAGGAAAATGGAGAGAGATATAACCCTCAAACTGACTGTTCATTTGATTAATGTGGCACACAGGAGAACAAAACGTTGGCAAAAACCAACATGGTGGATTAGGAGCCAATTGTTAATATCTGACCTGGAATGGCTCTTTGTCAGTTTTTAGAACCAGATGCTTCATTTTAAAACAGTTTTTTTCTGCAGGTTTTTAAATCTTGACCTCACCGGGCTGCGTTCCAGACAGATGGAAGAACATGGATGATCCCAACGTTAGCTCCAGACGTCAACGACCTGCTAAGAAGACACACGAATGACCAACTGTGGAAACATCACATGCAGTTACAGGGAGAGATTATGAACACTGGAGTTAAGAAGCCAAATTAAACATTTCTCTGATCATTTTAATGCAAATACAAATTTTACTTGTTGATGTGAATAAATTTGGTAATAATCTAAAAAAAATTACATTTCTGACAATTTGCATCATATCCTGCATTCTTTGCATCATTCTGCACACACCACACTGAAATGATGCAGTTGATTCCACTGCAAACAGAAAACTTCATAAAGTCTAACATTTCCTTTTATCTGGAAAATTCAAATGAATTTAAAACAAATATGAAAACTATTTTTGTCTTTGCCGTTTTTCTTTTTCTGTTTTCTTTGCATGAGAAGAAGAATATTTAACTGTGCATAACTAGACTAATGAAACAGACCTATAGATTTCCATATTCAGAACTCAAACAACACTGTATGCTGCTTTACATGACAAACATGAAAAGAGCACATCAGCTCATCCTACCATCAGTAACCTGAACAAAGTATGTAAACTGATGTTTGGGGCAAAGTTTGGTCAATTAATACAGAAAACAGCAGCAAGATTTACACATGAAGTGTTACACATAGCACTGTAGCTCTGACTATGTATAGACATGTTTAACTCTTTCCCCTCACAGCTGTTTGATTTTCTTGCCCTCTGATGTCTTGAATATAAATCTACATCCTGATCTGTGTGGCTGGACGACTCACATCACGAAGGCAAAGCAACATCGTTCCAGTTTCCACTAAATTAAATTTATTTACATCATTGTCACTGACTATAGCTATTTATTTCATCATCAATCAAAATTTCTTGGAATTGAAAAACTTTGTGTGTTGTCTCAAAAAATGATGAGATGTTATTGTTGTTGTTGTGAATGACTTTTTCTTAAAAACTGCAATTACGACCCAGCACTACTGGAAACATTTAAAAGGTATGAATGTTATGCAAAGCACCGTAAGTACCTGACTCTACTGCAGATGCATAAAATATTTATGGGGATTGTGTCCCCTCTCCTTTGTTGTATATTTTATACACAAATGACAGTAAAAATGCCCTTAAAAACAGAAACTTCCTCCAGTTTGCAGATGACATTGTTAATGTCGGTGTGACAGGAAGGAGAGACGTAATGTGGATCTGCTCTCCACCACTTTGTGAAGTGGTTTGATGAACAAAATCTGAAGTTGAATATCAGTAAAACAACAACATGGTCAGAGTTCAGACCCCCACCTGCTGTACCAACGATAACTGAAGGATCTCTTATGGGAATTGAGGACAAAGCTTTCAACTTTGACCAATGAAATACAGAAGTGACCAAGAAGGGCCAGCAGATATTCTCTAAAAGAGTTGAATCTTTTAGAATTGATAATATACAAATGATTTAATTTTATAGATCTGTTATTGAGTATGATTAAACATGGATATAGCAAGTTCTCCTTGGAAATGAAGAATCTCTTCTCGTGTTTGTGAATATAACTAGCACCATTAAAGCTCTTGAGCAATGCATTAGAACATTTAACTACATAAATGTTCTAATTATTAGTGTGATAATTGTGTTGACATGTGTGACTGCTGCTGTGCAGCACAGTTCTCCATGTTGGACAATAAGGAACTGAACGGATAGAAAGTGTGACTGTTAGTGATGGGAAATGCAGCTTAAATTTACACTTCACCTGTTTCTGTTTAAATGTCCCTTTAATTAAAGGTAAGAATCGAGATGAGACCAGATAGTTGAGCAAAGATCACCATTTAGCACTAATAAAGAAGCAGGAGTTCATTATCGTATTTTCTGCTTATGTCCGTCGAAGACTCCAACACAAACAGAGCGATGCCTTCATGCACATATTCCTTCCCCTCACTTCTCAGTGAATGGCTCTCAACTTTTCTGCATGCTCACATGACAATGACTGCAGTGGCAGCAGAAATATGTTCATTTTACTGGAGACATTTCCTCTTCGTCGTCTGCTGAGAGGCCCTGCGGGACTCCCTACCCTCTATCACCAGGAAGAAGTCATTCAACCCGGACAGGGAGACAAATCTGCAAAGCCGGATCGCTGTTCCCCAGCACCACATCTAACCTTTTTATTGATATTCTAATGCTTTCACTACAGGAGCGTTTTCATGGCGAGAGGAGCTTCTGTCCGTTCTCCTCGCCTCCAACAACTGGCCTCTCAGCACATTTATAACACATTAAAATATGCTTGGTGGCTCCCTCGGTGTTGCCCTTTCCTGCACCACATGCACTCATATGTGGCATATCATAACAGTGTGATGTCCATCAAAAGCGCTTCTGTCTCTGGGCACTGCTCCAATATTCACAAGGAAAAGTTACAACATAAACCTTTTAAATGGAAACTAAACGCTAAATCGGCAAAAACTGGAGTAGCTTCCTTTCGATGTAACACCTGACTCAGTGTTTGCAGGCCGCCGATGAAAATAGGCAGTTCTGGGAAGGAATACACATTTTTCAGAGTTTTTTTTCAGCCTCTTTGGAATTAACAGGTCATATATATTTCCTCATTGCCAACTCTAAAAGTCTGCTCATTTTCTCCTGAAAGCTGAGGCCAAGCTTTTTCTGATTCCTACATTGATTATAGAGGCTGATAAGCATCGAGCCATGGGAGAGTCGATCGATAGGGGCAGCAAGCTTCAGCACTCCGACTGTCTTCCTTCATCCTCCTTTTCCTTTTTGCTCCTGTTTGAACATCTCTCTGCTTTTGTTTCTATAACGTCTTTCACTCCTTTTAGTTTTTATGCTGTTGCCTTCCTTTCCCTGCTTTTATATAATCAAAACTTTAATACTGGGTTGGAAACTGTAGGTTTTCTCTTTCCAGTTGGGCAACATGGAGATGCTGGTGAAATGTGGCAGATTCAGGTTAACTGCTGAGAAACAAGAGCACAAAGCTGGACATCCCAACGGCGGATCTACAAACCAGCAGAGAACAGATCAGCCATTAAAGTCAGAAAACAGGCTTTAGGATTCAAATGAGGATTTTAAAATCCAAATCAGACTGTTTCACATAAAATATATTTGGTCATTTCAATTCAAATCAATACAAAAAAAAAAAAAACAATTGTCTTTATTTTAAGAATCTCCAAAGATTCGTGGAGGTGATGCTGTGAAGAGGAAACGTCTCTGGTTGCAGAAAGTTTAGCAACACATCTGAAGACACATCAGTCAGTCAGCAGACTGAAAAATGTGGCAGCATCATGTTTTCACGACTGTCACAAAATGCTCGACATTTGGCCAACAGAGACAATATTTCACAGTAACATGTCCTGGATGACATCTTTAGTTGTCAGCAAGCTCTGCTAATCCACCTCAT